>NC_034178.2:57254544-57508144 GCF_002021735.2 Oncorhynchus kisutch | reverse complement strand
AGAGAGAGATCCAGAGAGAAAGAGAGAGATCCAGAGAGAAAGAGAGAGATCCAGAGAGAAAGAGAGAGATCCAGAGAGAAAGAGAGAGATCCAGAGAGAAAGAGAGAGATCCAGAGAGAGAGATAGAGATCCAGAGAGAGAGAGAGAGACCCCAGCAGCAGCAGTATTAGTATGCATTGCCTATTCGCCAGCCCACACAATTAGTGATGGGGGACAGCTCCCAGTCCATACGGTCTATAGTCTACTCTGAGCTGCAGACAACTAATGATGTTCATTAGCAGCTCTTACTCATCAGCTTGGTGAAGGATTTGCTGACTCTCTTCCTCCGTGGTGTAATGTGTGGTAAGCTTAGTAAAGGATTGACGTTTGAATACTGGTAGGCAACTTTTGAGCTGGACCTGTCCTGTGTGTCTCTCTGTTAAGGACAGAGAAGGGGGCAATTTGAGTTTCTATTAGTAAGAGGCAGATATCAGCAGCAGAATAAAAAAATGGTTTGTTTTGACAGTATAGCTATCTAGCTAGCAGATTTACATAAGGATTCATTAAGTTCAGGTGATAGACATTATTTTCCCAGTGTCACTCATCTCCTCTTTAGTTAAGAGCCTACTAGGAGTCACTGGCACTAGCTTGTTTACAACGAGTGATGAGTGTGTTGTTGCAGAACATAAACAGGATAATGCATTGTTTTATGTGAGTTTTTTTGACAAAGGGAAAGGGGACACCTAGTCAGTTGCACAACTGAATGCATTCAAACTGAAATGCCTTAACCGACATTGATGTCATCGGCGCCCAGGGAGCAGTTGTTGTTCTGGGTTAACTGCCTTGCTCAAGGGCAGAATGGCAGATTTTTCCACCTTGCCGGCTCAGGGATTTCAACCAGCAACCTTTTGGTTACTGGCCCAAATATGAATATGCCATTTTGAGCACCTGCTCCCCCAAAGATCTGTGTACGGCCCTGCACACACAGCATAGCACACCAGGGCAAAACAAGGTTGTACTGATCTGTACAAAATGGAACGGGACTGAGTACTCTGTCGATTTGCTGTCTTGTCTTTAGACCAGTACACTGTGGTCTTCTACACATTTAAAGAGAGGTTGTGTGTCTGTAAGCATGGCTTTCGTCAGACAGAGTGAGGAGTACTGGTAACAGATTGTAAACATGACAGGGATGGGACCATAATTGGGGCAGGTACCCGGACTACAGCCTGTTTTGCTCTGTTCTGTTCTACACCCATTCAGGAATGGGACCAGCCACACACACGCACACACATACACACACATTAAAGAGTTGCAGTCAGTTCTGGAATGGGTGGCCAGTAATAAACTGATCCTGAACATCTCTAAAACTAAGAGCATTGTATTTGGTACAAATCATTTCCTAAGTTTTAGACCTCAGCTGAATCTGGTAATGAATGGTGTGGCTGTTGAACAAGTTGAGGAGACTAACTTACTTGGTGTTACCTTAGATTATAAACTGTCTTCTGTCTGTACCACACTCCACAAAGCAAGACCGACAAGCTCTAGCTTGATCTTATCTTGATTATTGTCCAGTCATGTGTTCAAGTGCTGCAAAGAAAGACCTTGTTAAGATGCAGCTGCCCAGAACAGAGCAGCATGTCTTGGTCTTCATTGTAATCAGAGAGTTAATAATAATACTATGCATGCCAGTCTCTCTTGGCTAAGAGTTGAGGAAAGACTGACTACACACAGCTCTGACACGTACACTTACCCCACCAGACATGCCACCAGGGGTCTTTTCACGGTCCCCAGGTCCAGAACAAGTATTATACAGAGCCATGAGTGCATGGAACTCCCTTCCATTTTATATAGCGCAAGTGAACAGTAAACCTGGTTTAAAAAAACAAATAAAGCAACACCTCACGACACAACGCCTATCCACCATGTGACCTACTTGTGTGTATGTACTGACATGTATGTGTAACTGATAGATGCACACACACACTACATGTTAATGTTTTTAAATGTATGTCAATTGTGAAGTGTTTTGTCTGTAATATATTTTTAGTTATGTGTCGGATCCCAGTAAGACTAGCTGTCACCACTGGCGTGGGCTAATGGGGATCCTAATAAATTAAAAACACAAACACAAAACACACACATGCACCTGCACACGCATTGTGTAAGAATGACACACACAAATCTTGAAGTGTAAATCATCTTGTTACCCTCTTGACCCGAGGCATTGAGTCTTCTGCATATCATACCTACATGCGGTGTGTGATTGATGATTTTAGTGATTTGAATATCACTTGGCTGATATAGGTCCCTTTTATCTCTTTGTTCGATCAAATTAAACCTCAAAGAAATACATCTACTCTCCACTGTATTTGGTAACAGGGGAATTATTTTCCTCCACTCCATCACTTCTCCTCTTTCCTTCCTTTTCCCGCTTTCTCTCGATCCCCCACTCCCACTCCATCTATATCCCACGCCTCCTATCTCTCTGCCTCACATTCTCCCTCACTATTTCTTCTCTGCCCTAACAGAGGGAACCTACTCTTCTCAGATGAGAATTGTGAATAGAATCCAAATCAGTTTTATTTTGCTCCCTCCCTCCCTCCCTCCCTCCCTCCCTCCCTCCCTCCCTCCCTCCCTCCCTCCCTCCCTCCCTCCCTCCCTCCCTCCCTCCCTCCCTCCCTCCCTCCCTCCCTCCCTCCCTTGATCTTCTTCCTCTCTCCCTTTCTCTTCCCCCCTCCCCCTCTCTTCCCCCTCCCTCACTCTCTGTCCACTCCTGTCCTTCGTTATTGATTGTAAATGCGTGTGAACACACCCACGCCACTCATTCTCCCACACAGCTTCCCGCAGTATAGCAGTCTCATTTCCCTTCCTCTCCTTCTCTCTCTTTTACTCTCTTTCTCTGTTGCTCTCATACCTCATACCACTATTTCCTTCTCTTTTCTCCATCCCTATACCATCACATTTTTCTCTAATGCTTCTCTCTCTCTCTCTCTCTCTCTCTCTCTCTCTCTCTCTCTCTCTCTCTCTCTCTCACTCTCTCTCTCTCGGCTGGGGACTACCAGTAAGCACTGCAGCAAAATTAATGTCTACTTTGAAGTTCCATCGTTCGGCATAGCTCTACAATATCACAGAAAATAACTACACATTCACCCGCTACTCAAGTACATTGGAACATTTCAGTCCCACCATTTATGTGATTTATCTGATGGGAATTGTTGATTAAGGTGATACAGTTTATACAGTGCAATTCTGTATGCAGGCCTGTGACATGTACATTTGTGTGTGTGTATATATTGTGATTGTTGCATGTGTGTGTATATGTGTGGGAGGGTATGGGCTAACTTGGCAGTGTAATTTTCAGAGGGAGGCTTGACTGAATTATTTGATAGCTAAGAGGCAAGCTGTAGCACAGAAAGGAGGCTGTATACACACACACACACACATGCAGGACTGCGTATAGCCGTACACCCCCGCACATTATGCACCTATGCACTGCCTACACGCTCTTGCATATCCATCCTTTCCCCCCTCCATCCCTCCATATCTCCCTCCATCATCTCTCTTCCAGAAACGAGTGGGAGGGGAGCCGCCGGGTCCTCCCAGTGCAACGATCGATGGGTGAGCAGAGAAAACAAGGTCACCTTCATACAGAGAGAGACAGAGACAGAGAGAAATGTAAAAGGGTAGAGATGGGAAAGAGGGAGTAAGAAGATGAGGGCTGTGATAGAGAAAGGGGAGGCAGAATGCGAGAGAACATTTAATTGAGAAACATGAATCCGGGTTTAAGAGTGAGGGAATTGGTGCTGGTGATACAGAAAGAAAAGAAAGAGAGTGGGTGATAGAGGGAGTGTAGAGGGGGTTGGCAGAGGGAGCGTAGAGGGGAGTGACAAAGGGAGCGTAGAGGGGAGTGACAGAGGGAGGGGAGTGACAGAGGGAGGGGAGAGGGGAGTGACAGAGGGAGCGTAGAGGGGGGTGACAGAGGGAGGGGAGTGACAGAGGGAGGGGAGAGGGGAGTGACAGAGGGAGGGGAGTGACAGAGGGAGGGGAGAGGGGAGTGACAGAGGGAGCGTAGAGGGGGGTGACAGAGGGAGCGTAGAGGGGAGTGACAGAGGGAGGGGAGTGACAGAGGGAGGGGAGTGACAGAGGGAGGGTAGAGGGGAGTGACAGAGGGAGCGTAGAGGGGAGTGACAGAGGGAGGGGAGTGACAGAGGGAGGGTAGAGGGGAGTGACAGAGGGAGCATAGAGGGGAGTGACAGAGGGAGCGTAGAGGGGAGTGACAGAGGGAGCTTAGAGGGGGGTGACATGACATGATGACTCCTTGCTGTCCCCAGTCTACCTGGCCATGCTGCTGCTCCAGTTTCAACTTCCACCTGACTGTGCTGCTGCTCTAGTTTCAACTGTTCTGCCTTATTATTATTCGACCATGCTGGTCATTTATGAACATTGAACATCTTGACCATGTTCTGTTATAATCTCCACCCGGCACAGCCAGAAGAGGACTGGCCACCCCACATAGCCTGGTTCCTCTCTAGGTTTCTTCCTAGGTATTGGCCTTTCTAGGGAGTTTTTCCTAGCCACCGTGCTTCTCCACCTGCATTGCTTGCTGTTTGGGGTTTTAGGCTGGGTTTCTGTACAGCACTTTGAGATATCAGCTGATGTACGAAGGGCTATATAAATAAATTTGATTTGATTTGACAGAGCGAGCGTAGAGGTGAGTGACAGAGGGAGGGGAGTGACAGAGGGAGGGTAGAGGGGAGTGACAGAGGGAGCGTAGAGGGGAGTGACAGAGGGAGGGGAGTGACAGAGGGAGGGTAGAGGGGAGTGACAGAGGGAGCATAGAGGGGAGTGACAGAGGGAGCTTAGAGGGGGGTGACAGAGCGAGCGTAGAGGTGAGTGACAGAGGGAGGGGAGTGACAGAGGGAGGGTAGAGGGGAGTGACAGAGGGAGCGTAGAGGGGAGTGACAGAGGGAGCGTAGAGGGGAGTGACAGAGGGAGGGTAGAGGGGAGTGACAGAGGGAGCGTAGAGGGGAGTGACAGAGGGAGCGTAGAGGGGAGTGACAGAGGGAGCGTAGAGGGGAGTGACAGAGGGAGGGTAGAGGGGAGTGACAGAGGGAGCGTAGAGGGGAGTGACAGAGGGAGTATAGAGGGGAGTGACAGAGGGAGAGTAGAGGGGAGTGACAGAGGGAGCGTAGAGGGGAGTGACAGAGGGAGCTTAGAGGGGGGTGACAGAGCGAGCGTAGAGGTGAGTGACAGAGGGAGGGGAGTGACAGAGGGAGCGTAGAGGGGAGTGACAGAGGGAGCGTAGAGGGGAGTGACAGAGGGAGAGTAGAGGGGAGTGACAAAGGGAGCGTAGAGGGGAGTGACAGAGGGAGCGTAGAGGGGAGTGACAGAGGGAGCGTAGAGGGGAGTGACAGAGGGAGCGTAGAGGGGAGTGACAGAGGGAACGTAGAGGGGAGTGACAGAGGGAACGTAGAGGGGAGTGACAGAGGGAGGGGAGTGACAGAGGGAGCGTAGAGGGGAGTGACAGAGGGAGGGGAGTGACAGAGGGAGCGTAGAGGGGAATGACAGAGGGAGCGTAGAGGGGAGTGACAGAGGGAGCGTAGAGGGGAGTGACAGAGGGAGCGTAGAGGGGAGTGACAGAGGGAGCGTAGAGGGGAGTGACAGAGGGAACGTAGAGGGGAGTGACAGAGGGAGCATAGAGGGGAGTGACAGAGGGAGCGTAGAGGGGAGTGACAGAGGGAGCTTAGAGGGGGGTGACAGAGCGAGCGTAGAGGTGAGTGACAGAGGGAGGGGAGTGACAGAGGGAGCGTAGAGGGGAGTGACAGAGGGAGCGTAGAGGGGAGTGACAGAGGGAGGGTAGAGGGGAGTGACAGAGGGAGCGTTGAGGGGAGTGACAGAGGGAGCGTAGAGGGGAGTGACAGAGGGAGAGTAGAGGGGAGTGACAGAGGGAGCGTAGAGGGGAGTGACAGAGGGAGCTTAGAGGGGGGGTGACAGAGCGAGCGTAGAGGTGAGTGACAGAGGGAGGGGAGTGACAGAGGGAGCGTAGAGGGGAGTGACAAAGGGAGCGTAGAGGGGAGTGACAGAGGGAGCGTAGAGGGGAGTGACAGAGGGAGCGTAGAGGGGAGTGACAGAGGGAGCGTAGAGGGGAGTGACAGAGGGAACGTAGAGGGGAGTGACAGAGGGAACGTAGAGGGGAGTGACAGAGGGAGAGTAGAGGGGAGTGACAAGGGAGCGTAGAGGGGAGTGACAGAGGGAGCGTAGAGGGGAGTGACAGAGGGAGCGTAGAGGGGAGTGACAGAGGGAGCGTAGAGGGGAGTGACAGAGGGAACGTAGAGGGGAGTGACAGAGGGAACGTAGAGGGGAGTGACAGAGGGAGGGGAGTGACAGAGGGAGCGTAGAGGGGAGTGACAGAGGGAGGGGAGTGACAGAGGGAGCGTAGAGGGGAATGACAGAGGGAGCGTAGAGGGGAGTGACAGAGGGAGCGTAGAGGGGAGTGACAGAGGGAGCGTAGAGGGGAGTGACAGAGGGAGCGTAGAGGGGAGTGACAGAGGGAACGTAGAGGGGAGTGACACAGGGAGGGCAGAAAGCGAGGATGGGATGTTGGAAAGTGGAAGAAGGAAAGAGAGAGGGAGAGAAATGGAAGATACAGAGAGAGAGAGAGAGAGAGAGAGAGAGAGAGAGAGAGAGAGAGAAAACAGTGATAGAGGACTGGAGTTGATATTCCTTTACAAAGCAGTGGTAGAGGACTGGAGTTGATATTCCTTTACAAAGCAGTGGCAGAGGACTGGAGTTGATATTCCTTCATGCTACACAGAAATACTTTGGTGTGTTGATTGTTGACAGCCCACCTCGTCTTTCTCTCCCCCCTACACTCTTTCACCCCAGATTTTCATGATTCAATAAGTCACTGATGTTAGGCTTCTACCACTCCCCATATCCCCCTATCCACACGAGTGTGTGTCAGGAGAAGGGGAAGAGAGAGAGTGAGATTTTTTCACACATTTTTGTTTGTATTCATGAGGTGAGTCATGAGCAGCGCCTGACAGAGGTTACAGAAGTGTCAAACTTGAGGGGGAGATACAGAAAGATTGAAAGGGGGAAGGAAGGACAGAGGGAGAGAGGTAGGAGAGGGATATGCGTGATGGAGCTAAGGAGCGAGGGGGAAGAGAGAGGGGGGAAGGGGTCGAAGAAGGAGAGAGAGGACGGGGAGGGAGAGCAATTATTGAATTGAACTGAGAGAAAGAGAGAGAAAAAGACAGTGAAAGAGGAAGATGCAGGATGCAATAGGGAGTGTGTGTTTTTGTGGACGTGTTTAATTATACTTGAGCCCCCCCCACACACACACACTGCCGTCGCCACTTTTCATGGTTTAAACATCAGTACACTTACCCTCTCACACACACACACACCCCACATCCTTCTTCGTTCCAAGATGGCATAGCAGTTCAGACGTCTTTTGTCCTCGTCTTGTCGTGTCCCGTATATATATATATTTACAACTTTTTTCGCATACCTTTTTATATATATATATATTTATTTTTCCATAAACTCATCTTCAAAACACTCTCCTGCAACCCACCTCAACAATTTATATTTATAAAAAAAAGAAAGTATTATTTACCTCAAATCTGTAATCCTCCATAGAAGCTAACCAGAAGCTAGCCAGAAGCTAGCCAGAAGCTAGCCAGAAGCTAATCCAGAAGCTAATCAGAAGCTAATCAGAAGCTAGTTAGCTTCTTTACTGGCTAATCGTTAGTATTCAGCTAACCATGGTTTGTGGTCATCAGCTATCCTTTAGCTCGAAAATCTATCGGCAGTTTTGTACGGTGCGGCTCGGACCAGAATATACCGAATATATACAGAATATGCCCATCTGTGGTCCGCTAACCGTTAGCTGTCTTATCGGCTGTTATCTGAATAGACCTATCGGACAATTTATTATTTGATTTGATTTTTTCCTGGGACTTTTTTTTTTTTGTGTGAATTGGATTCATCCCCTCTACCACATGGAACCCCACTAATCCTACCGACGGAAACGCACGAGGTTGCTAATAAAAGACCTTCATCCCATGCTAGCTTGCTACCGATGGCCCGGCTAGCTGTCTAAATCGCCGTGACCCCAACCAACCTCACTACTCACTGGACCCTTTTGATCACTCGACTAAGCATGCCTCTCCTTAATGTCAATATGCCTTGTCCATTGCTGTTCTGGTTAGTGTTTATTGGCTTATTTCACTGTAGAGCCTCTAGTCCTGCTCACTATACCTTATCCAACCTATTAGTTCCACCACCCACACATGCGATGACATCTCCTGGTTTCAATGATTTTTCTAGAGACAATATCTCTCTCATCATCACTCAAAACCTAGGTTTACCTCCACTGTATTCACATCCTACCATACCTTTGTCTGTACTTTATACCTTGAAGCTATTTTATCGCCCCCAGAAACCCCCTTTTACTCTCTGTTCCAGACGTTCTAGACAACCAATTCTTATTGCTTTTAGCCGTACCCTTATCCTACTCCTCCTCTGTTCCTCTGGCAATGTAGAGGTGAATCCAGGCCCTGCAGTGCCTAGCTCCACTCCTATTCCCCAGGCACTCTCTTTTGATGACTTCTGTAACCGTAATAGCCTTGGTTTCATGCATGTTAACATTAGAAGCCTCCTCCCTAAGTTTGTTCTATTCACTGCTTTAGCACACTCGGCCAACCTGGATGTTCTAGCTGTGTCTGAATCCTGGCTTAGGAAGACCACCAAAAATGCTGACATTTTCATCCCAAACTACAATATTTTCAGACAAGATAGAACTACCAAAGGGGGCGGTGTTGCAATCTACTGCAAAGATAGCCTGCAGAGTTCTACCCTACTATCCAGGTCTGTACCCAAACAATTTGAACTTCTACTTTTAAAAATCCATCTCTCTAAAAACAAGTCTCTCACCGTTGCCACCTGCTATAGACCACCCTCTGCCCCCAGCTGTGCTCTGGACACCATATGTGAACTGATTGACCCCCATTTATCTTCAGAGCTCGTGCTGCTAGGCGACCTAAACTGGAACATGCTTAACACCCCAGCCATCCTACAATCTAAGCTTGATGCCCTCAATCTCACACAAATGATCAATGAACCTACCAGGTACCTCCCCAAAGCCTTAAACACGGGCACCCTCATAGATATCATCCTAACCAACTTGCCCTCTAAATACACCTCTGCTGTCTTCAACCAAGATCTCAGCGATCACTGCCTCATTGCCTGCATCCGTAATGGGTCAGCGGTCAAACGACCTCCACTCATCACTGTCAAATGCTCCCTGAAACATTTCAGCGAGCAGGCCTTTCTAATCGACCTGGCCGGGGTATCCTGGAAGGATATTGATCTCATCCCGTCAGTAGAGGATGCCTGGGTATTTTTTTTAAATGCCTTCCTAACCATCTTAAATAAGCATGCCCATTTCAAGAAATGTAGAACCAGGAACAGATATAGCCCTTGTTTCTCCCCAGACCTGACTGCCCTTAACCCTTAACAAAAACATCCTATGGCATTCTGCATTAGCATCGAACAGCCCCCATGATATGCAGCTGTTCAGGGAAGCTAGAAACCATTATACACAGGCAGTTAGAAAAGCCAAGGCTAGCTTTTTCAAGCATAAATTTGCTTCCTGCAACACTAACTCAAAAAAGTTCTGGGACACTGTAAAGTCCATGGAGAATAAGAACACCTCCTCCCAGCTGCCCAATGCACTGAAGATAGGAAACACTGTCACCACTGATAAATCCACCATGAAGCATTTTTCTATGGCTGGCCATGCTTTCCACCTGGCTACTCCTACCCCGGTCAACAGCACTGCACCCCCCACAGCAATACGCCCAATCCAGTCAGCTGATGTTCTGAAAGAGCTGCAAAATCTGGACCCCTACAAATCAGCCGGGCTAGACAATCTGGACCCTTTCTTTCTAAAATTATCTGCTGAAATTGTTGCCACCCCTATTACTAGCCTGTTCAACCTCTCTTTCGTGTCGTCTGAGATTCCCAAAGATTGGAAAGCAGCCGCGGTCATCCCCCTCTTCAAAGGGGGGGACACTCTTGACCCAAACTGCTACAGACCTATATCTAGCCTACCTTGCCTTTCTAAGGTCTTCGAAAGCCAAGTCAACAAACAGATTACCGACCATTTCGAATCTCACCATACCCTCTCTGCTATGCAATCTGGTTTCAGAGCTGGTCATGGGTGCACCTCAGCCACGCTCAAGGTCTTAACCGCCATCGATAAGAAACATTACTGTGCAGCCGTATTCATTGATCTGGCCAAGGCTTTCGACTCTGTCAATCACCACATCCTCATCGGCAGACTCGACAGCCTTGGTTTCTCAAATGATTGCCTCGCCTGGTTCACCAACTACTTCTCTGATAAAGTTCAGTGTGTCAAATCGGAGGGTCTGCTGTCCGGACCTCTGGCAGTCTCTATGGGGCTGCCACAGGGTTCAATTCTTGGACCCACTCTCTTCTCTGTATACATCAATGATGTCGCTCTTGCTGCTGGTGAGTCTCTGATCCACCTCTACGCAGACAACACCATTCTGTATACTTCTGGCACTTCTTTGGAGACTGTTATCAACCCTCCAGGCGAGCTTCAATGCCATACAACTCTCCTTCGTGGCCTCCAATTGCTCTTAAATACAAGTACAAATAAATGCATGCTCTTCAACCTATCGCTGCCTGCACCTGCCCGCCTGTCCAACATCACTACTCTGGACGGCTCTGACTTAGAATACGTTGACAACTACAAATACCAAGGTGTCTGGTTAGACTGTAAATCTCCTTCCAGACCCACATCAAACATCTACAATCCAAAGTTAAATCTAGAAATGGCTTCCTATTTCGTAACAAAGCATCCTTCACTCATGCTGCCAAACATACCCTTGTAAAACTGACCATCCTACCAATCCTCGACTTCGGCGATGTCATTTACAAAATAGCCTCCAATACCCTACTCAACAAATCGGATGCAGTCTATCACAGTGCCATCCGTTTTGTCACCAAAGCCCCATATACTACCCACCATTGCGACCTGTACGCCCTTGTTGGCTGGCCCTCGCTTCATACTCATCGCCAAACTCACTGGCTCCATGTCATCTACAAGACCCTGCTAGGTAAAGTCCCCCCTTATCTCAGCTCGCTGGTCACCATAGCATCACCCACCTGTACCACATGCTCCAGCAGGTATATCTCTCTGGTCACCCCCAAAACCAATTCTTTCTTTGGCCGCCTCTCCTTCCAGTTCTCTGCTGCCAATGACTGGAACGAACTACAAAAATCTCTGAAACTGGAAACACATATCTCCCTCACTAGCTTTAAGCACCAACTGTCAGAGCAGCTCACAGATTGCTGCACCTGTACATAGCCCACCTATAATTTAGCCCAAACAACTACCTCTTTCCCTATTGTATTTTTTTAAATTTTTTTATTTTATTTTGCTCCCCATTATTTTTATTTCTACTTTGCACATTCTTCAACTGCAAATCTACCATTCCAGTGTTTTACTTGCTATATTGTATTTACTTTGCCACCATGGCCTTTACCTCCCTTATCTCACCTCATTTGCTCACATCGTATATAGACTTGTTTATACTGTATTATAGACTGTATGTTTGTTTTACTCCATGTGTAACTCTGTGTCGTTGTATGTGTCAAACTACTTTGCTTTATCTTGGTCAGGTCGCAATTGTAAATGAGAACATGTTCTCAACTTGCCTACCTGGTTAAATAAAGGTGAAATAAATAAAAAATAAATAAAAATATTTCCCACCTACGCTTGCACACCCACACTGATACTGTACACACACTGGCATGATAAAACAGTGATTTTTTAATTGGGGCTATGACAGTGTATTACAAATCAGTCTGACAGTACTTTTTACAGTATTTCATTGTGATGAAAGTATGGGTTGAAGTAACTGAAATGTATCAGAAAGGTATTGGGAAGTTCAGAAGATCATCAGGCAATAATTTTGTTTGATCTTCTGTGTAGAAAACAATTCCCCCCAGTCTGATTTAGTGCCTGGTCTTGCCCACTCTGTTCTAATGAGGTTTGTGGGCACATTGTGAAGCTTCTGAAGCTAAGCAGGGTTGGTCCTGGTCAGTCCCTGGATGGGAGACCAGATGCTGCTGGAAGTGATGTTGGAGGGCCAGTAGGAGGCATTCTTTCCTCTCATCTAAAAAAACACTGCCCTGTGTAGGGTGCCGTCTAGTGCTCGGGATGTTAAACGGGTTCCTGACTCTCTGAGGTCATTAAAGATCCCATGGCACTTATCGTAAGAGTAGGGGTGTTAACCACTGTATCCTAGTTAAATTCCCAATCTAATCATGGTCACCTAATAATTGGCTCATTCATCCCCCTCCTCTCCCCTGTAACTATTCCCCAGGTTGTTGCTGTAAATTAGAATGTGTTCTCAGTCAACTAACCTGGTAAAATAATGGATTAAAAAAGACAGAAGACACATACTGTATGTCTTCCTGAGAGTCTTTTCTTTTAGTGACGGGGTCATAATATTTTGCAGCTTTAAACCGTTCAAAAGATTTGCAGGAAGAAAACAGAAACCACTCTGTTTGTTACAACCTCAACTAACAGAAACCACTCTGTTTATTACAACCTCATCTAACAGAAACCACTCTGTTTGTTACAACCTCAACTAACAGAAACCACTCTGTTTGTTACAACCTCAACTAACAGAAACCACTCTGTTTATTACAACCTCATCTAACAGAAACCACTCTGTTTGTTACAATCTCATCTAACAGAAACCACTCTGTTTGTTACAATCTCATCTAACAGAAACCACTCTGTTTGTTACAATCTCATCTAACAGAAACCACTCTGTTTGTTACAATCTCATCTAACAGAAACTGCTCTGTTTGTTACAACCTCAACTAACAGAAACAACTCTGTTTATTACACCCTCATCTAACAGAAACCACTCTGTTTGTTGCAACCTCATCTAACACAAACCACTCTGTTTGTTACAACCTCATCCAACAGAAACCACTCTGTTTGTTACAATCTCATCTAACAGAAACCACTCTGTTTGTTACAACCTCATCTAACACAAACCACTCTGTTTGTTACAACCTCATCTAAAAGAAACCAATCTGTTTGTTACAATCTCATCTAACAGAAACCACTCTGTTTATTACAACCTCATCTAAAAGAAACCACTCTGTTTGTTACAACCTCATCTAACAGAAACCACTCTGTTTGTTACAACCTCATCTAAAAGAAACCACTCTGTTTGTTACAACCTCATCTAACAGAAACCATACTGTTTGTTACAACCTCATCTAACAGAAACCACTCTGTTTGTTACAACCTCATCTAACACAAACCACTCTGTTTGTTACAACCTCATCTAAAAGAAACCAATCTGTTTGTTACAACCTCATCTAACAGAAACCACTCTGTTTATTACAACCTCATCTAACAGAAACCACTCTGTTTGTTACAACCTCATCTAACAGAAACCACTCTGTTTGTTACAACCTCATCTAACAGAAACCTCTCTGTTTGTTACAACCTCATCTAACAGAAACCACTCTGTTTGTTACAACCTCATCTAACAGAAACCACTCTGTTTGTTACAACCTCATCTAACAGAAACCTCTCTGTTTGTTACAACCTCATCTAACAGAAACCACTATGTTTATTACAACCTCATCTAACAGAAACCACTCTGTTTATTACAACCTCATCTAACAGAAACCACTCTGTTTGTTACAACCTCATCTAACAGAAACCACTCTGTTTGTTACAACCTCATCTAACAGAAACCTCTCTGTTTGTTACAACCTCATCCAACAGAAACCACTCTGTTTGTTACAACCTCATCTAACACAAACCACTCTGTTTGTTACAACCTCATCTAAAAGAAACCACTCTGTTTGTTACAACCTCATCTAAAAGAAACCAATCTGTTTGTTACAACCTCATCTAAAAGAAACCACTCTGTTTGTTACAACCTCATCTAACAGAAACCACTCTGTTTGTTACAACCTCATCTAAAAGAAACCACTCTGTTTGTTACAACCTCCTCAAACAGAAACCGCTCTGTTTATTACAACCTCAACAGAAACCACTCTGTTTATTACAACCTCATCTAACAGAAACCACTCTGTTTGTTACAACCTCCTCAAACAGAAACCGCTCTGTTTATTACAACCTTAACAGAAACCACTATGTTTATTACAACCTCATCTAACAGAAACCACTCTGTTTATTACAACCTCATCTAACAGAAACGACTCTGTTTGTTACAACCTCATCTAACAGAAACCACTCTGTTTGTTACAACCTCATCTAAAAGAAACCACTCTGTTTGTTACAACCTCCTCAAACAGAAACCGCTCTGTTTATTACAACCTCAACAGAAACCACTCTGTTTATTACAACCTCATCTAACAGAAACCACTATGTTTATTACAACCTCATCTAACAGAAACCACTCTGTTTATTACAACCTCATCTAACAGAAACCACTCTGTTTGTTACAACCTCCTCAAACAGAAACCGCTCTGTTTATTACAACCTCAACAGAAACCGCTCTGTTTATTACAACCTCAACAGAAACCACTCTGTTTATTACAACCTCATCTAACAGAAACCACTCTGTTTGTTACAACCTCCTCAAACAGAAACCGCTCTGTTTATTACAACCTTAACAGAAACCACTATGTTTATTACAACCTCATCTAACAGAAACCACTCTGTTTATTACAACCTCATCTAACAGAAACCACTCTGTTTGTTACAACCTCATCTAAAAGAAACCACTCTGTTTGTTACAACCTCCTCAAACAGAAACCGCTCTGTTTATTACAACCTCAACAGAAACCACTCTGTTTATTACAACCTCATCTAACAGAAACCACTCTGTTTGTTACAACCTCCTCAAACAGAAACCGCTCTGTTTATTACAACCTTAACAGAAACCACTATGTTTATTACAACCTCATCTAACAGAAACCACTCTGTTTATTACAACCTCATCTAACAGAAACGACTCTGTTTGTTACAACCTCATCTAGCTTTCTATGAACCAAGTGCTTATTTTCTTTGTTTTTTCATAGACTTTCTCTCGTCACCCCATTTTCAAATCAGGCGGGCCCACATGGAGTCGAGAGCCCTAGTTTGGGAAACGCAATTGTAGCTCCTCTAACATTTATACAAACATTTTATAGATTTTTTTTAGGTGACGTTATATTGTAGCTACTCTGCATGGCCAGCTGAGTTATTGGGCAGAGGGAGGAAAATAGAAAGAAAACAATAGGATTTATAGAGGAGGTCAGAATAACATGCCAAGACTGCCTTTCGACAAGGTTCAGTGTCTTATTGTCTCGTGTTAAGTATAAGGGACTAAGCAGAGTCTGATGATATAGGCATTCATTAATGAACAATTCCAAATGGTACACCCAATATAGAGGATAGCCCACACTCAGAACACTACTTTGAATGGAAATTTATTTTCTAACACACAGTTGTGCAGTTCAGTTGGGTCCCTAGCCAGTAACCACCATTCAGAAAACATGGGGAAAGATCACCTCCGTGTGGTGAGTTCATGCATCTGCACCCAGGAGTAAAATAAAGATTAGGTGGGAGGAAGGGGATCCCTTTCTCAGTTCACACCGAGACAGATATGAAAAAGAGAAATGGAGCAAGAGAAAACATTCTTATCAATGTGGAGGTTATTTGCAAAGGCTCCTGATCGATTAAAACAAGGCTTTCATTTCCCCCACCACTTTGCCCTCTAACATCACCTTCAGCAGCATTTGGTCTCCCATCCAGGGACCAACCAGAGCTGACCCTGCTTAACTTCAAAGGCAAGCCAGCTACAGATGCTGGATGGTATGCATAAGAAAAATGTGAATTGTAATTTGGGTACCCCTTGCTGTTTAGAGAGGAAGTGACATAGATGACACAGAAAAAAATGGAGCATGAATGGCAGTTGAGGGAGAAAGGGAGGGAGGAATAGCTAGAGGGTGATATGAAAAAAGAAATAAAATGGAAGTGTGTATTCTGAGTTAGAATTATTATTTTGTTGACTACTTGAAAAGGATTAGTAGGATACTGTAGGTATAATATAATATGACCTAAAACAAATGCTTGGCACAACACTGTCAAATATGAACCAAGGCCTTCTTACCACATTTAGCTAACATGGAAATCCAGTTACTAGTGAGAAATCCACCACTGTTAAGATCTGATCACCATATAGTTTGCAATGAACTAATACGTATGCCATCAGTCTCTTTGCATAGCTAGGCCCCTATGCACTATGCACTATGCACTTGTGGAGCGCTCAGAGGGTTGAGGAGGTGGAAGCACCTTCGCAGAAATTCCTAGCCTATCCTATCAGAAGGTAAAGTGGAGCTATACCACATTGTCAGATCTCCACACATGCATAGGGAACAGGGGCTAAGGGTCTATATGGGATTGGGAGATGTTTCTCTCTGACCTCACTGCAGTTTTATTCAACACATCCCAGTGATGAGATAATCAATGGAAATCAAATGACAAAAACAACATTGATATGCTTGGCTACTCATGTGGCTACTTTACCTTACATTTTGTTATATTATTCAATGTTAGATCTGCAGGATAGATCTCTGGCAGGTACAAGCAGTCAGGACCGAGATTTGTCTCTGGCCGAGGACAGCCTCTTACAGTTGTGACATCACAGGTGTCTCAGGATTCAGTCGGCAGCTAACGTTAAAGAGATAGTGAACCAAAATATAATTAACAGCACACCCCTTCCCCATCCCCCCTCCCTTCCTCCATCCCTTACCCTCATCGCCTGTCTGTTGAGTAAAATTAATACTTTCTTTCACCCCTTATCCCCTCCCTCATTTCCCTCCATTCCTACCTCCATGTCCCCTCATGCCTCCTCAATGCCCCCCTCAGTAACTCCCGACAGGCAGGTGAGGCAGGCAGATATAGGAGGAGGTGTCTTCCAGCCTGATGTCTTCCAGGGAGCGTTGTATATAATTACAGTCATGGCTGTAACAGAACGTAGCCTGGATGTTGTTGTTCTGGTGGAGAGATGGGGGGGGGGGGGCAGAGAGAAAGAGAGGTAACGAGACACAGAGAGAGAGAGAGAGAGAGAGAGAGAGGGAGAGAGAGAGAAACAGAGAGGGGGGTTGTGTGTTACTATGATGAGGTAATTCAACTGGATTATGCAGAGACATGATTACAGACTTCATTCAATTAATTCACAGACTCCCCAGCTAACACATTTGGTTCCTTGGAAGTTGAGGGAACGAATGCTTTCGGTGTCGCATTGGTTGTGGGAACAAAGCCATATCTTTCCTGACTGGTAAAATGGAACGTTTTTTAAACATTCTGAGAACCAAAGTGAAAATGTTGCCTGTTCTGGGAACACTTATTTTTAGGTTGCAGGGAAGTTCTGATAATGTTTTGCTCTGGTTCCTTGAACATTTTCATGGGAGGTTTTATTAATGCTCCGAGAACTGAAATTATAGGTTATTTGGAGTTTTTTTATAATTTACTTAATCCTTTCACTCAATGTCAAAGGACCAATTATTGAAAAAAAAAAGTTCAGAATTGGGCTTCCTGTCTAATCGCAGCCATGGAAATTAATTTCCTTAGGCATAAATCATGCATATACATTGTTTATTGAGACACAGCATCAGTGAGATTCAAACCGATAATCTTCTGTTCTCTATGCATGTAATTAGTCCAAGGGCTCCACCAGGATGGTGCTAGAACGCCATGTTGGTCTATTCAAACGGACCCAAATATCAAAGAAAACAAGCACAAGATCAGGTGTGGCCAATTAGTGGGAGTGGCCAACAAACCTGAACATGCTTAACAACATAGAGGAATAGAGAGAGTTTTGTTGATGATGAGAACAGAATGTGTATGTTGTAAATAACATTATTTTGAATGTTCTCTGAACGTTACTAAAGTTTTCCTGTGGTTCTTATGGAAAGTTTCCTTAATGGCCCCAGAACAATTTCAGAACATGAATTTAAGTAGATCCATGGGGAAACCTGCAGGAAATGTTATGCGGAAGAATTGAAATTCCCACAGAAGAATGTTGTTTCTTAACGTTTTTGCACCAATTGGAGAACATTACTTTAAATATAACCATGAGGAAACCTGTAGGAAACGTTATGCTGAAGTACTGAAATTCCCACAGAAGAATGTTGTTTCTTAACGTTCTATGAACTATTTGAGAACATTCTCAATGTCAAACCAGTTGGAGAACATTCCTAGAACATTACCAAAATTGAAATTAAATGTAACCACGTTTGAACTTATTGGAAACGTTCTATTAAATAATTGAAATACCAAGAACACAATGATTTTTTGTCAAGTTCCTTAAATGTGCTGAGAATGTTCCAAAGCCAAGCAACTATCCTGCAGCATTCCCAGAAAGTTGTAGGAAGGTTCTAAGTGAAATAACCATAGGAAAAGCATGCTTACACCAAGCTGTAAGAAACATATGGTTCTCAGAATGCTATGTGCTAGCTGGGAACATTCAATCTCTAGAGTCCTTCTCTCATCCTGTCTCTGTCACTGCTCCAGTTGGATTGTGTGCCAGTTATGAATCCATTGACTGCGGAGGAGAGGAGAGAGAAACCAGGCTATAATGTGGCTGAAAAAGTATGGGGGACGGCCTGAGGATTGGAGTAGAGCTGTGGGGCTGAACAGTTAGTCTCCCACATTTGCAACCCTCATAGAATACTAGGTTTGAGACATTGCCTTTGATGTGTTCAGGGCCGGCTCTAGGATGATACTTCTTGGCAGGCAGGCTGTTTCAAAGCTTGCTTACTGCAACTGTTTAACATGACTCGGACATAATCATTTCGGTAGGCAACATCCCATTTCGGATGGGCAATGGACACCCCTGCACCTCCCTAGAGCTGGCGAGTCCCACTCCAACTGTTTATTTTACATTCCTGTTGAAAAACGTTGGTGCGGACAGCACAGGACATCACTGGGGCCGAGCTTCCTGCCATCCAGGACGTCTATATCAGGCAGTGTCAGAGGAAGCCACCCTAACCATAGACTGTTCACTCTGCTACCGTTCGTAGAAACGGTACTGAAGCATTGGCTCTCAGACCAACAGGCTCCAAGACAGCTTCCAATTGGTTCATTCTTCCCCCTCCTCTCCCCTGTATCTATTCCCCAGGTTGTTGCTGTAAATGTGTTCTCAGTCAACTTATCTGGAAAAAAACAATACAATAAAAATTCTACCCTTAAGCCATAAGACTGATAAATTGTTAATTAAATGGTTACCCGTGCTATCTGCACTGACCCCTTGCACTGACTCACAAGACAATATACACAATATATACACACTCACTCACAGACACTACACTGAAACTCTCACACAAAACCCACACATTATTCACATATACTACATATGCACCAGTGGAGGCTCCTCAGATGAGGAAGGAGAGGACCATCCTCCTCAGTGAATAGTGAAACATTGAAAAAATTTCCTTTTTAGAAAGAAAGTATACTTACAGTGGGAGAACAAGTATTTGATACACTGCCAATTTTGCAGGTTTTCCTACTTACAAAGCATAGAGGTCTATAATTGTTTATCTTAAGTACACTTCAACTGTGATAGACGGAATCTAAAACAAAAATCCAGAAAATCACATTGTATGATTTTTAAGTAATTAATTTGCATTTTATTGCATGACATAAGTATTTGATCACCTACCAACCAGTAAGAATTCCGGCTCTCACAGACCTGTTTTTCTTTAAGAAGCCCTCCTGTTCTCCACTCATTACCTGTATTAACTGCACTTGTTTGAACTCATTACCTGTATAAAAGACACCTGTCCACACACTCAAACAGACTCCAACCTCTCCACAATGGCCAAGACCAGAGAGCTGTGTAAGGACATCAGGGATACAATTGTAGACCTGCACAAGGCTGGGATGGGCTACAGGACAATAGGCAAGCAGCTTGGTGAGAAGGCAACAACTGTTGGCGCAATTATTAGAAAATGGAAGAAGTTCAAGATGACGGGTCAATCACCCTCGGTCTAGGGCTCCATGCAAGATCTCACCTAGTGTACCTATGATAGAAATGCTTTGTAAGTAGGAAAATCTGCAAAATCGGCAGTGTTTGAAATACTTGTTCTCCCCACTGTATGTATATCTGCCCCTCTCAAAAGATAGAATTTTGTAGATAATTGGCCCTCTTTCTGGGCCTCACCCACAAACTGAACCAAGCCTGGCCTGTTGAGGAGTGATGGACTCCATCCTAGCTGGAGGGGTGCTCTTCTTATCTAAGAACATAGACAGGGCTCTAACTCCCCTAGCTCCACAATGAAATAGGGTGCAGGCCAGGCAGCAGGCTGATAGCCTGCCAGCTTAGCGGAGTCTGCCACTAGCACAGTCAGTATAGTCAGCTCAGCTATCCCCATTGAGACCGTGTCTGTGCCTCGACTTAGGTTGGGCAAAACTAAACATGGCGGTGTTCACCTTCAATCTCACTAAGGCCTCCTCCATTCCTGCCATTATTGAAAGAGATTGTGATACCTCACATCTCAAAATAGGACAACTTAATGTTAGATCCCTCACTTCCAAGGCAGTTATAGTCAATGAACTAATCACTGATCATAATCTTGATGTGATTGGCCTGACTGAAACATGGTTTAAGCCTGATGAATTTACTGTGTTAAATGAGGCCTCACCTCCTGGTTACACTAGTGACCATATCCCCCGCGCATCCCGCAAAGACGTTTTTGTCTTTAGAGCTTCTAGTCATGAAATCTATGCAGCCTACTCAATCACTTTTTATAGCTACTGTTTATAGGCCTCCTGGGCCATATACTGAGTTCCCTGAATTCCTATCGGACCTTGTAGTCATAGCAGATAATATTCAAAATTTTGGTGACTTTAATATTCCCATGGAAAAGTCCACAGACCCACTCCAAAAGGCTTTCGGAGCCATCATCGACTCAGTGGGTTTTGTCCAACATGTCTCCGGACCTACTCACTGCCACAGTCATAGTCTGGACCTAGTTTTGTCCATGGGAATAAATGTTGTGGACCCTTAATGTTTTTCCTCATAATCCTGGACTATCTGACCACCATTTTATTACGTTTGCAATCGCAACAAATAATCTGCTCAGACCCCAACCAAGGAGCATCAAAAGTTGTGCTATAAATTCTCAGACAACCCAAAGATTCCTTGATGCCCTTCCAGACTCCCTCTGCCTACCCAAGGACGTCAGAGGACAAAAATCAAGTAACCACCTAACTGAGGAACTCAATTTAACCTTGCACAATACCCTAGAGGCAGTTGCACACCTAAAAACGAAAAATATTTGTTATAAGAAACTAGCTCCCTGGTATACAGAAAATACCCGAGCTCTGAAGCAAGCTTCCAGAATATTGGAACAGAAATGGTGCCATACCAAACTGGAAGTCTTCCGACTAGCTTGGAAAGACAGTACCGTGCAGTATCGAAGAGCACTCATTGCTGCTCGATCATCCTATTTTTCCAACTTAATTGAGGAAAATAAGAATAATCCAAAATTTATTTTTGATACTGTCGCAAAGCTAACTACAAAGCAGCATTCCCCAAGAGAGGATGGCTTTCACTTCAACAGTAACAAATTCATGAACTTCTTTAAGGAAAAGATCATGATCATTAGAAAGCAAATTACGGACTCCTCTTTAAATCTGTGTATTCCTCCAATGCTCTGTTGTCCTGAGTCTGCACAACACTGCCAGGACCTAGGATCAAGGGAGACACAAGTGTTTTAGTACTATATCTCTTGACACAAGGATGAAAATAATCATGGCATCTTAACCTTCAAGCTGAATACTGGACCCTATTCCAGCTAAACTACTGTAAGAGCTGCTTCTTGTGCTTGACCCTCCTATGTTGAACATAATAAATGGCTCTCTATCCACCGGATGTGCACCAAACTCAATAAAAGTGGCAGTAATAAAGCCTCTCTTGAAAAAGCCCAACCTTGAAGGAGAAAATATAAAAAACTATTGACCTATATCGAATCTTCCATTCCTCTCAAAAAAAATTGAAAAAGCTGTTGCACAGCAACTCACTGCCTTCCTGAAGACAAACAATGTATACAAAATGCTTCAGTCTGGTTTAAGACCCCATCATAGCACTGAGACTGCACTTGTGAAGGTGGTAAATTACCTTTTAATGGTGTCAGACCGAGGCTCTGCATCTGTCCTCGTGCTCCTAGACCTTAGTGCTGCTTTTGATACCATCGATCACCACATTCTTTTGGAGAGATTGGAAACCCAAATTGGTCTACACGGACAAGTTATGGCCTGGTCTAGATCTTATCTGTAGGAAAGATATCAGTTTGTCTCTGTGAATGGTTTGTCCTCTGACAAATCAACTGTAAATTTCTGTGTTCCTCAAGGATTGTTTTAGGACCACTGTTTTCACTATATATTTTACCTCTTGGGGGTGTCATTCGAAAACACAATGTTAACTTTCACTGCTATGCAGATGACACACAGCTGTGCATTTCAATGAAACATGGTGAAGCCCCAAAATTGCCCTCGCTGGAGGCCTGTATTTGACATAAGGAATTGGATGGCTGCAAACTTTCTACTTTTAAACTCAGACAAAACAGAGATGCTTGTTCTAGGTCCCAAGAAACAAAGAGATCTTCTGTTGAATCTGACAATTAATCTCGATGGTTGTACAGTCGTCTCAAATAAAACTGTGAAGGACCTCGGCGTTACTCTGGACCCTGATATCTCTTTTGACGAACATATCAAGACTGTTTCAAGAACAGCTTTTTTCCATTTACGTAACAGCAAAAATCAGAAATTTTCTGTCCAAAATCCATGCTTTTGTTACTTCTAGGTTAGACTACTGCAATGCTCTACTTTCCGGCTACCCGGATAAAGCACTAAATAAAAGTTCAGTTTGTGCTAAATATGGCTGCTAGAATCCTGACTAGAACCCCAAAAATGTATCATATTACTCCAGTGCTAGCCTCCCTACACTGGCTTCCTGTTGAGGCAAGGGCTGATTTCAAGGTTTTACTGCTAACCTACAAAGCATTACATGGGCTTGCTCCTACCTATCTTTCCGATTTGGTCCTGCCGTACATACCTACACGTATGCTACGGTCACAAGACGCAGGCCTCCTAATTGTCCCTAGAATGTCTGATCAAACGGCTGGAAGCAGGGCTTTCTTCTATAGAGCTCCATTTTTATGGAATGGTCTGCCTACTCATGTGAGCGACACAGACTCGGTCTCAACCTTTAAGTCTTTATTGAAGACTCCTCTCTTCAGTTTTTTCTATGATTGAGTGTAGTCTGGCCCAGGAGTGTGAAGGTGAACGGAAAGGCACTGGAGCAACGAACCGCCCTTGCTGTCTCTGCCTGGCCGGTTCCCCTCTCTCCACTGGGATTCTCTGCCTCTAACCCTATTACAGGGGCTTAGTCACTGGCTTACTGGTGCTCTTCCATGCTGTTCCTAGGAGGGGTGCGTCACTTGAGTGGTTTGAGTCCTGCCTGTTTGGCCCTGTCCGGGGGTGTCATCAGATGGGGCCACAGTGTCTCCTGACCCCTCCTGTCTCAGCCTCCAGTATTTATGCTGCAGTAGTTTGTGTCGGGGGCTAGGGTCAGTCTGTTATATCTGGAGTATATCTCCTGTCTTATCTGGTGTCCTGTGTGAATTTAAGTATGCTCCCTCTAATTCTCTCTTTCTTTCTTTCTCTCTCTCTCTCGGAGGACCTGAGCCCTAGGACCATGCCTCAGGACTACCTGGCATGATGACTCCTTGTGTCCCCATCCACCTGGCCGTGCTGTTGCTCCAGTTTCAACTGTTCTGACTGTGGCTATGGAACTCTGACCTGTTCACTGTGACAAATTAGGACATACTTCAACCTATCAGAGCTCTTGCAGCATGAACTGACATGTTGTCCACCCAATCAATGGATCAGAGAATGAATCTACTACTGAAAGCTAGAGCTAGCTAGCACTGCAGTGCTTAAAATGTGGGGAGTGGTTGACTCAAAGAGAGAGAAATACAATTCTTGAACAGTTTTGGACAAATTCATTTCTTTAAAAATGAAGGAGAAACAAGAGAGAAATACAACTTAGCTAGCGAATGAAGCGAATGAAGTTAGCTTGTTTAGCCTACACAAACACCTGGTTCAAACTGAGAGGAATGCTATGCTAGCTAGCTGGCTATCCAACACTGGAACTCTTCCAAGTCAAGGTAAGATTTTGGTTTTTTCAATTGTTTGCCACCAGGGCTCACCTGTGTAAATGCTGAAATGCTTGCTGACTGTACAGTGTACTGCAGGATTGTAGAGGTTTTACTAACATGTTAGTTCTAGTATTTGCTAACGTTGTTAGCTAATACGGTGACAACGATGTAGGCTGTGTATGTATCGGTTAGGGGTTATGATATGAAGGTTTGGCTTGTAAAGTTGTTTTTGCCTGGTCACAAACAGCCGGTGTGTTGTGCACTGAAGTGAAAGGTAAATGTGAGAGGAGAAGAGCGCGTAGACACGAGAAGGAGTTATACAACACAGAGGAAAATGTTCATTCTGTTTGTATGTGGCTGTTATGAAAGTAAACTCTGTTTGCGTGTGCTCAGGGGTGTATTCATTCCGCCGATAGTGTTGAAAATAAACCGAAGCAAACGGAATGAAACGGGTATAAACATACCAGAATTTGTCTGATAGAAACTCTCCTTTACAACTGTTGGACTAACGATTTGCACCCTAGATCAGCTAGACACAGGCACGAGTTTGCAAGGTAGTATTGTGTCACAGTCTGTCACCTTTATTACTCAAAACATTTTAATCTCGACCTGAGCACCTAAGTTGTAAACTTTCCTTCATAGAATAGGTTGTAGCAACCTCATAATGGGTATAGGGGCATTTTTTAGTATTACGTAGTAGCCTAAACGTATCAATGTTACATTGAACTTGGTGAATGGAATATGAATGACAGTCATTCAACATCCTATAAAAGAAATAAGGCCAAATCACTCATCATATGCTACTGCTACTCTGTTCTCTATTTTACCCTTGTTATCACCTATCCTGATGCCTAGTCACTTTACCTTGCCTTCATGTACATATTTACCTCAAATACCTCGTAATCCTGCACATTGATCTGGTACTGGTACTCCCTGTATAAAAATCTAATCACATTTTATTTGTCACATGCGCCAAATTCAACTGGTGTAGACTTTACCTTGAAATGCTAACTTACAAGCCCGTCTCAACGATGCAGAGTTTAATAATAATAATACAAATAATAGTAGTAACACAATAGGAATAAAATAAAATACACAAGAATGAGCTATATACAGGGAGTACCAGTACCAAATCAATGTGCAGAGGTGCGAGGTATTTGAGGTTGATATGTACATGAAGGCAGGATAAAGTGACTAGGCATCATGATAGTATTCATACCCCTTGACTTATTCCACATAGTGATGTGTTACAGCCTGAATTCAGAATGGATTAAAGTGATTATTACCTCTCCCATCTATACACAATACCCCATAATGAAAACATTAAAACATGCTATTAGAAATTTCTGCACATTTATTTTGAGAAAAAAAAAATATATATATCTAATTTACATAAGTATTCACACCCCTGAGTCAATACATAACAGAATCACCTTTGGCAGAGATTACAGCTGTGGGTCTCTGGGTAAGTCTAAGAGCTTTGCACACCTGGATTGTACAGAAATTGCACATTATTCTTAGAACAATTATTCAAGCTTTGTCAAGTTGGTTGTTGATCAGTGCTAGACAGACATGTCTTTCCATAGATTTTAATGCCAATTTAAGTAAAAACTGTAACTAGACCACTCAGGAACATTCAATGTCGTCTTGGTAAGACACTCCAGTGTATATTTGGCCTTGTGTTTTAGGTTATTGTCCAGCTGAAAGGTGAATTCATCTCCCAGTGTCTCTTGATAAGCAGATAACTACGTTTTCCTCTAGGATTTTGCTTGTTCTTAGTTCAATTTCGTCTATTTTTATTCCTAAAAACGCCCCAGTCCTTAATGATTACAAGCATACCCATAACATGATACAGTCACCACTATGCTTGAGAGAGAGGTACTCAGTAATGTGTTGTATTTGATTAGCCTCAAACATAACACTTTGTATTCAGGACAAACATTTAATTGCTTTGCCACGTTCTTTGCAGTATTACTTTATTGCTATATTGCAAACAGGATGCATGTTTTGAAATAAAACAATTCTGTACAGGCTTCCCTTTTTTCATTCTGTCAATTAGGTTAGTATTGTGGAATAACGCCAATGTTGTTGAGCCAATCTCAGTTTTCTCCTATCACAGCCAATGAACTATGTAACTGCTTTAAAGTCACCATTGGCATCATGGTGAAATTTCTAAGCATTTTCCTTCCTCTCTGGCAACTGTGTTAGTTTCGAAATGGGTAAGGAAGGAATAAGTTAGCCCTAAATGTTTATAAAGGCATTTTATTGGGGACAAATAATTTACTAAACCCTAAACCTCAACTACATATCGTAATGAATAATGTGGAAATTGAGGAAGTTCAGGTAACTAAACTGCTTGGAGTAACCCTGTATTGTAAACTGTCATGGTCAAAACATATTAATACAACAGTAGCTAAGATGGGGAGAAGTCTGTCCATAATAAGATGCTGCTCTGCATTCTAAACAACACTATCAACAAGGCAGGTCCTACTGTCTCTGGTTTTGTCACACCTGGACTAGTGTTCAGTGGTGTGGTCAGGTGCCACAAAGAGGGACTTGGGAAAATTGTAGATGGCTTGGAACAGAGCAACACGGCTGGCCCTTAAAAGTACACAGGGAGTAAACATTAATGACATGCATGTCAATCTCTCATTTATTATTATTATTATTATTATTATTAGAAGGAGAAATGGGGAAGGCTTGGGCGAGTTGCTGTGGGGGGTGCAGTGCTGTTGACCGGGGTAGGGGTAGCCAGGTGGAAAGCATGGCCAGCCGGAGAAAAATGCTTATTGAAATTCTCAATTATAGTGGATTTATCAGTGGTGACAGTGTTTCCTATCTTCAGTGCAGTGGGCAGCTGGGAGGAGGTGTTCTCATTCTCCATGGACTTTACAGTGACCCAGAACCTTTTTGAGTTAGTGTTGCAGGAAGGAAATTTCTGCTTGAAAAAGCTAGCCTTGGCTTTTCTAACTGCCTGTGTATAATGGTTTCTAGCTTCCCTGAAAAGCTGCATATCACGGGGGCTGTTCGATGCTAATGCAGAACGCCATAGGATGTTTTTGTGTTGGTTAAGGGCAGTCAGGTCTGGGGAGAAACAAGGGCTATATCTGTTCCTGGTTCTAAATTTCTTGAATGGGGCATGCTTGTTTAAGATGGTTAGGAAGGCATTTAAAAATAATAACCAGGCATCCTCTACTGACGGGATGAGATCAATATCCTTCCAGGATACACCGGCCAGGTCGATTAGAAAGGCCTACTCGCTGAAGTGTTTCAGGGAGCATTTGACAGTGATGAGTGGAGGTCGTTTGACCGCTGACCCATTACGGATGCAGGCAATGAGGCAGTGATCGCTGAGATCTTGGTTGAAGACAGCAGAGGTGTATTTAGAGGGCAAGTTGGTTAGGATGAGATCTATGATGGTGCCCGTGTTTACGGCTTTGGGGAGGTCTCTGGTAGGTTCATTGATAATTTGTCTGAGATTGAGGGCATCAAGCTTAGATTGTAGTATGGCTGGGATGTTAAGCATGTTCCAGTTTAGGTCACCTCTTACAATCAGTTCACATATGGTGTCCAAAGCACAGCTGGGGGCAGAGGTTGGTCTATAGCAGGCGGCAACGTTGAGAGACATGTTTTTAGAGTGATGGATTTTTAAAAGTAGAAGTTCAAATTGTTTGGGTACAGACCTGGATAGTAGGACAGAACTCTGCAGGCTATCTTTGCAGTAGATTGCAACACCGCCCCCTTTGGCAGTTCTATCTTGTCTGAAAATGTTGTAGTTAGGGATGAAAATGTCAGAATTTTTGGTGGTCTTCCTAAGCCAGGATTCAGACACAGCTAGAACATCCGGGTTGGCAGAGTGTGCTAAAGCAGTGAATAGAACAAACTTAGGGTGGAGGCTTCTAAGGTTAACATGCATAAAACCAAGGCTATTACGGTTACAGAAGTCATCAAAAGAGTGCCTGGGGAATAGGAGTGGAGCTAGGCACTGCAGGGCCTGGATTCACCTCTACATCACCAGAGGAAAAGAGGAGGAGTAGGATAAGGGTACGGCTAAAAGCAATGAGAATTGGTCGTCTAGAACGTCTGGAACAGAGAGTAAAAAGAGGTTTCTGGGGGCGATAAAATAGCTTCAACGTATAATGTACAGTCAGGTATGGTAGGATGTGAATACAGTGGAGGTAAACCTAGGTTTTGAGTGATGATGAGAGAGATATTGTCTCTAGAAACATCATTGAAACCAGGAGATGTCATCGCATATGTGGGTGGTGGAACTAATAGGTTGGATAAGGTATAGTGAGCAGGACTAGAGGCTCTACAGTGAAATAAGACAATAAACACTAACCAGAACAGCAATGGACAAGGCATATTGACATTAAGGAGCGGCATGCTTAGTCGAGTGATCAAAAGGTCCAGTGAGTAGTGAGGTTGGTTGGGGTCACGACGATTCAGACAGCTAGCCGGGCCATCGGTATCAAGCTAGCATAGGATGGAGGTCTGTTTTTAGCCACCTCGTGCATTTCCGTCGGTAGGATTAGTGGGTTCCGTGTGGTAGAAGGGATCAATCCAAGTGCAAGTTCTCCCACTTCAAAAGATGAGAGAGGCCTGTAATTTTCATCATAGGTACACTTCAACTATGACAGACAAAATGAGAAAAAATAATCCAGAAAATCATATTGTAGGATTTTTAATGAATTTATTTGCAAATTATGGTGGAAAATAAGTATTTGGTCAATAACAAAAGTTTATCTCAATACTTTGTTATATACCCTTTGTTGGCAATGACAGAGGTCAAACCTTTTCTGTAAGTCTTCACAAGGTTTTCACACACTGTTGCTGGTATTTTGGCCCATTCCTCCATGCAGATCTCCTCTAGAGCAGTGATGTTTTGGGGCTGTTGCTGGGCAACACGGACTTTCAACTTCCTCCAAAGATTTTCTATGGGGTTGAGATCTGGAGACTGGCTTCCCTGCCACCAACACGCACCCACTTCAGAGCCTTTTGGTTTTCTCTTCATCTTCATTTCACCAGGACTCCTCCTTGTGTCCTGTGTCTATGCCTGCGGCATTTTGGTAGCCCATGGAACAAAGGAATGGGATCTGGTATGAACAACTGTGTTGAAGTCGTATTTGAAGTTGAAATCCAGTTTAATAACTGTCGAACTGAAGTCCTGAAGTGCTTGGCGGTCATATGTGATAATAGTATGAACTTTCTGTACAAAAAGGTAAAGATAAACACTATAAAAGTCACTAAATAGCAAAGTTTGGTTGGTAAGATGTCGCCCTTCTCCATCGGCTCCATTCTTGTGTATTTTATTCCTTTTGTGTTACTATTTTCTTTTTATTATTATTTTCGGTAAATTATTACAGTGTAATTACACTCTAGCAAGTATTGTAATTAATTGTAAAAGTCATAGTTACACTGTATTAACACCATGTATCTAACTGGTGGTAATTAAAGCCTGTAATTACAGAGGTGTAATAGCAAATGTGTGTTACCATGCTTGTTACAAATGGGCAAGTTTCCACTACATTCACCAATTTAGTGTTTTGTTTCTTCCCAGCTGCATTCAATTTAGTAAAAACTATCTCAAGATTGTAATCTCTTGTGGACAGATGCACTAGGTGTCCAAGATTACAAAGGTTGAAAGCTCAATAGGCTCTAATTACCTTCCTGTGAATGTGCATTCTTCACAATCTCCACTCAATGTTGTTGCTAGCTCAGATATAGGACAATCTCACTGACTGTGTTCTACCATGTGGGTCTAATTCCAGATTATAATCTAAAATATATATATTATAATCTAAAATATATATATATATATATATATATATATATATATATATATATATATAATTAATTCATGTGTAGGTTACACTGAACCTCCTTGCCATCAAAGTGAGTACACCACTGAGTATATATAATATCTGCATAAGTAAAATGTAATTACCAGGGGTTACACCAGATTTAGACAGTTACACTTCATTTTATCTTGAGGGGTACTTGTAATGAATGTGTACTTATATAGTACATCACCCATCCTGACAACCTGTCCCTCATTTTATTGCTTCTGGATGTGCCATCCAAGTGGGAGAATAAACACACTAGTATACCACAGAGTAAGTGTAATATCTGCATAAGTACAATGTAATTAGACTATTATGTCAATGAGTTATAAACTTTTCATTTGGCTAACACTTATCACGTGGTTTGTCAGGTGGAATTATGGTGCGTTGGATTGTATCGAAATGTTTTACATTTGTAATAAGAATAGTAAAAAGCATTCATTGTTACACCTCTGTAATTACATAATATAATTACCACCAGTTACATGTTGTTATTATAGTGTAACTGTTAATTATTACAATTAATTACAAAACTTGTTATGACGCCGACAGAGAGGGCTGCCTTGCTTCTAGCTCTTAAGAAACTTTGCAGTATTTACTCTTTTATTCATTAGTTTGTTCACAAGCATTTCGCTACACCCGCAGTAACATCTGCTAAACACGTGTATGTGACCAATACAATTGGATTTGATTTGATACAGGAAACTCCAGCTGGTTCATATGCTGCTCAGGCCAGATGGAGAAGAGAATCTCAACAAAGGCCACCAGAGGGAACTCTATCTCTATTCAGTGCTGGAAAAAGTACTCAACTGTCATACTTCAGTAAAAGTAAAGGTACCTTAATAGAAAATGTCTCAAGTAAAAGTGAAAGTCACCCAGTAAAATATTACTTGAGTAAAAGTATTTGGTTTTGAATATAGTTAAGTATCAAAAGTAAATGGAATTGCTAAAATGTACTTAAATATCAAAAGTCATTTCAAATTCCTTATCTTTAGCAAACCAGACGGCACAATTTGCTTTTCTTTTTTAATGACGGATAGCCAGGGGCACACTCCAACACTCAGATGTAATTTACAAACAAAGCATTTGTGTTTAATGAGTCTGCCAGATCAGAGGCAGTAGGGATGACCAGGGATGTTCTCTTGATGTGTGAATTGGACCATTTTCCTTTCAAAATGTAACCAGTACTTTTGGGTGTCAGGGAAAATGTATGGAGTAAAAAGTACATTATTTTCTTTAGGAATTTTGTGAAGTAAAAGTTGGATAAAATTTCAACAGTTAAGTAAGGTACAGATACACCCCAAAACTACTTAAGTAGTACTTTAAAGTATTTTTTACTTAAGTACTTTACACCATTGTCTCTCTTCAATCCAGAGAGGCTGTATCCTCTGTGTTAATCTACAAAGCACTCATGCAGAAAGATCCTATGTATCTACCATCACTAATCCAATTTAGACTTACAAATGAAGAAACCCAGTCTCAGGCTTGGATAACACTGGAGGCCCCTTCGGTCTCCACAGAGTTGGGTAAAGCTGCTTTTAGTTTTTTTGGGCCCTTTATGTGGAACAACTTCAAGAGCTCTCTGAAATGAGATGTACTGGTCCCCCATGGCCAATTCAGAGTGATGATCAGAGACTACTATGTTGATAAATGTGTTTTTCTTAATAAGTAATATTGTATATTGTATGTGTTTGATGTATTTATGCACATCTCATCTATAAAAGAAACCCAAGTCTCAGTATGACTTCCCTGTATCACACAGACCAGGGGGTGAGGTGAACATAGACTGTATTAACAGTTATTATTATTTGGGTCATATTATTGGTCTCTGAAGGGGGCAATTAGGTTTTGCGGTCAATAGTGTGTGTTTGTAATCTATTACTCCCCAAACCTATGTGTGTCTGTGTGCATACATGTGTGTGTGTGTGTGTGTGTGTGTCAGAGGAGGCTGGTGGGAGGAGCAATAGAAGGACAGGCTCATTGTAATGGGTGGAATGGAAAAAAAATTAACAAACACTTGGCTTCCATATGTTTGAGGTGTTTGATACAACTCCACGTGTTCCATTCCAGCCATTACAATGAGTTCATCCTCCTTTAGCTCCTTTCACCAGCCTCCCCTGCTGTGTGTGTGTGTGTGTGTGACCGAGCTTGAGGAAGTCAGTGTGAGGAGGTAACCTCCTCCTCATACTCAGGAGGGGGCATGTTGGTGGGTGGAAGTGTCTCAGAAACAGGGGGTGCAACTGTCCCCACCATGATCTGCTCTCATAGAGAGGAGAACATAAGAATATAAACTCAGCAAAAAAAGAAACGTCTTCTTACTGTCAACTGTGTTCATTTTCAGCAAACTTAACACGTGTAAATATTTGTATGAACATAAGATTCAACAACTGAGACAAAAACAACTGAACAAGTTCCACAGATATATGACTAACAGAAATGGAAAAATGTGTCCCTGAACAAGGGGGGGGGGGGGGGGTCAAAATCAAAAGTAAGTCAGTATCTGGTGTGGCCACCAGCTGCATTAAGTACTGCAGTGCATCTCCTCCTCATGGACTGCACCAGATATGCCAGTTCTTGCTGTGAGATGTTACCCCACTTTTCCACCAAGGCACCTGCAAGTTCCCGCACATTTATGGGAGGAATGGCCCTAGCGCTCACCCTCTGATTCAATGAAAATGACTTTATTTAGTATTTGATATACATAAGTAGAAAAAGTAAATGTAATTGCTAAAATATACTTAAGTATCGAAAGTAAAATAATAAATCATTTCAAATTCTTTATATTTTAAGCAAACCAGATGGCAAAATGTTCTTGTTTTTATTTTATTTACGGATAGCCAAGGGCACGCTCCAACACTCAGACATCACTTACAAATGAAGCATCTGCGTTAGTGAGTCCCCCAGATTAGAGGCCGTAGGGATGACCAGGAATGTTCTCTTGATTAGTGCGTGCATTGGATCATTTTCCTGTCCAACTAAACATTCAAAATGTAAGTCATTTTGGTTGTCAGGGAGTAAAAAGTACATAATTTATTTGAGAAATTGTCACGCCCTGACAATAGAGAGCCTTTTTATTCTCTATGTTTGTTAGGTTGGGGTGTGACTAGGGTGGGACATCTAGGTGATTATATTTCTATATTGGCCTGGTATGGTTCCCAATCAGAGGAAGCTGTTTATCGTTGTCTCTGATTGGGGATCATATTTAGGCAGCCATTTCATCTGTGCTTTGTGGGATCTTGACTATGTATAGTTTCCTGTGAGCACTATAGCAGCTTCACGTTTCGTTTTGCATTTATTGTTTTCTTTGAGTTTCACTTCAAAATAAAAAGGATGGAACCATACCATGCTGCATCTTGGTCCACTCATTGTAACGATTGTGACAGAAATATAGTGGATTAAAGCTAAAGTTGTCAAAAAGATCAATTGTAAAGCAAATAACATATACCCCAAATAACTACTTAAGTAAAAATATGTTTAAACACTTGTTAAGTACTTTACAGCACTGCATTTTAGTAATTTAGCAGACGCTCAGTCAATATCCAGTGTTGATTGGTTTCCCCAAATGTACGTTTTTCCCTAGTGGGGTTGAGACCTCTCGTTGTTTGGACTTGAACCCAATGGAAATCCTGTGGCTGAATTGAAGAGGGCAGTCCATAAGGGCAGATGAAGGATATCAAGGATCTGGAAAGATTTTGTACGGAGGAATGGTCTAAGATCCCTTCCAGTGTGTTCTCCAATCTCATAAAACATTTTTGAAAAAGGCTCAGTGTAATTATCACTCCCATTTTCTTCGCCTCTTTGTCTAGGTCTTCATAGTCATAGTTTTCTCCATTGAGGTCCAGGTTCTCCCGGTCTTGTGCTATTTATCACAGACTATTTTGTGTTAAAGTTTAACAAGAACTCTCTCCTCACCAGTGTCATGGGCATGTGCCTGAACTCAATGTTATACACTAATTGTAGTCTCACCCATTAATTTCTAATGACTGGTTATTTTTGACCGGGACCACCACAAGTGTACAAAAGTTAAACAAAACACCGAACATTTTATGAAAATCATCATTGTATTTTGTGTTCAGATGCCCTGTGTGGACAAAGCCATGGAACCTTATGACAATCAGATTAAATTAACTACATTTTTCAGAGAGAGAGAACTTGTAAATTGGTCCAATTCGACTGGAACACAGCAGGAGGGTTAACGGTTATACACTGACTGTACAAAACATTAGGAACACCTTCCTAATATTGCCTTACACCCCCTTTTGCCCTCAGAACAGCCGTAATTTGTTGTGGACTCTACAAGGTGTCGAAAGCGTTCCACAGAAATGCTTGCCGATGTTGACTCTAATGCTTCGCACAGTTGTGTCAAGTTGGCTGGATGTCCTTTGCGTGGTGGACCATTCTTGATACACACAGGAAATTGTTGAGCATGAAAAACCCAGCAGCGTTTCAGTTCTCGACACAAACTGGTGTGCCTGGCACCTACAACTATATCCCTTTCACAGGCACTTAAATATTTTGTCTTGCCCATTCACCCTCTGAATGGCACACATACACAATCCATGTCTCAATTGTCTCAAGGCTTGAAAATCAAATCAAATGTATTTACATAGCCCTTCGTACATCAGCTGATATCTCAAAGTGCTGTACAGGAACCCAGCCTAAAATCCCAAACAGCAAGCAATGCAGGTGTAGAAGCACGGTGGCTAGGAAAAACTCCCTAGAAAGGCCAAAACCTAGGAAGAAACCTAGAGAGGAACCAGGCTATGTGGGGTGGCCAGTCTTCTGGCTGTGCCGGGTGGAGATTATAACAGAACATGGCCAAGATGTTCAAATGTTCATAAATTACCAGCATGGTCAAATAATAATAAAAAAAGAATAAATCGTTCTTTAACCTGTATGCTCCCCTTCATCTACACTGATTGAAGTGGATTTAACAGGTGACATCAATAAGGGATCATGGCTTTCATCTGCATTCACCTGGTCAGACTGTATCATGGACAGAGCAGGTGGTCCTAATGTTTTGTACATCCCTGAAGATAGTCAGTTGTGATAAAGATAATAATTTAGGAGTAATAATGAATTCTGTATGGTCCTACTCAGTCATGGTGACTGGTAGTAAACCCACATCTTTATGGTCATTACTCTATAGTTTACAGGTTTTTAACGGGGTTGTTAGTCCAATGTTTTCCTGCTTCTGGGGTCCTCCTCTTTCTCTCTCCTTGTCCCCTGGCGGGTCTAGGTCTAGTACAGCTGGAGACACACACACACACACACACACCTCCGGATGTCCACCGTCTCAGACACAACTACCCTGTGGGGATATTTACCATGCTGGATATTTTTTGTTATATCCAGGGTTTTTTGGTAACAACTCCAAATGTGTGTGCTTGCCATGTGTGACTGTTTTTTTTATTTATTTTTTAATTGCCCCTCAGATAAGACGTAAGCTTCCCAAGGGGTCACATCTAGGATCATTGTTGCTTTGGAACCAAAGGAGCATTGTTGAGTTGTTGGTAAGAATGCAGATGGAGTGTTGTCTCTGAAAGCTGACATGAGTATGTGAATCTGGTTCTGGGTTTTTATTTAATTTAACTAGGCAAGTCAGTTAAGAACAAATTCTCATTTACAATGACGGTCAAACCCTCCCCTAACCCAAATGAAACTGGGCCAATTGTGCGCTGCCCAATGGGTCTCCTGATCACGGCCAGTTGTGACACAGCCTGGGAACGAACCAGGGTTTGTAATGACACCTCTAGCCTTAAACCACTGCGCCACTCGGGTTGGCCTGGTGCCGATATAACTTAACACAAGTCACACAAAACAGGATTCGTAGCTAACTTTAAAATACTTCACCGTTGGTGTGAGCTGAGTGGGCATTCTATGTTTCATGTCTAGTTTGTCTATTTCTATGTCTGGCCTGATATGGTTCTCAATCAGAGGCAGGTGTTAGTCATTGTCTCTGGGAACCATATTTAGGTAGCCTGGGTTTCACTGTGTGTTTGTGGGTGATTGTTCCTGTCTCTGTGTTTTCACCAGATAGGGTTGTTTCGGTTTTCGTTACGTTCATTACGTTCTTTGTTTTGTAGTGTTTGTATTGATTCGTGTTTTACGTTTGTTTATTAAACATGGATCGCAATCTACACACCGCATTTTGGTCCGACTCTCCTTCACCACAAGAGAACCGTGACAGAATCCCCCACCACAACAGGACCAAGCGGCGTGATGACAGGCAGCAGCAGCAGGAGCTACGAAGTCGGGAGTATACGACTTGGGAGGAAATAGACAGGTGGGCGGTCGACCCAGGGATAGTGCCGGAGCCCGCCTGGGATTCGATGGAGCAGTGCGCGGAAGGTTATCAGAGAATGGAGTTGGCGAAGCAAGCACGGCGGCGCGGACGGAAGCCCGAGAGTCAGCCCCAAAATGTATTGGGGGGGGGGGGGGGGGGGGGGCTCACAGGGAGTAGGGCAACGCCAGGTAGGAGACCTGCGCAAACTCCCTGTGCTTACTGGGGGGCTAGAGAGACCGGGCAGGCACCGTGTTATGCTGTGGTGCGCACAGTGTCTCCAGTGCGGGTGCATAGCCCGGTGCGGTATCGGCCGGGCTAGAGTGGGCATCGAGCCAAGTGCCATGAAGCCGGCTCTACGCAGATGGTCTCCAGTGTGTCTCCTTGGGCCGGCTTACATGGCACCAGCCTTGCACACGGTGTCTCCGGTTCGCCTGCATAGCCCAGTGCGGGCTATTCCACCTCGCCGCACTGGCAGGGCGACCGGGACCATTCAACCGGGTAAGGTTGGGCAGGCTCGGTGCTCAAGAGCTCCAGTGCGCCTGCACGGTCCGGTCTACCCAGTACCACCTCCACACCCCAGCCCTCCGGTAGCAGCTCCCCGCACCAGGCTTCCTGTGCGTGTCCTCGGCCCAGTACCACCAGTGCCAGCACCACGCATCAGGCCTACAGTGCGCCTCGCCTGTCCAGCGCTGCCAGAGCCTTCCTCCTCTTCAGCGCTGCCGGAGTCTCCCGCCTATCTAGCGCTGTCAGAGCCTTCCTCCTCTACAGCGCTGCCGGAGTCTCCCGCCTGTTCAGCGCAGTTGGAGCCTTCCTCCTCTTCAGCACTGCTGGAGTCTCCCGCCTGTTTAGCGCTGCCAGAGCCTTCCGCCTCTACAGCACTGCCGGAGTCTCCCGCCTGTTCAGAACGGCCAGTCTGCATAGAGCTGCCAGTCTGCATAGAGCTGCCAGTCTGCACAGAGCTGCCAGTCTGCAAGGAGCCGCCAGAGCTGCCAGTCTGCAAGGAGCCGCCAGAGCTGCCAGTCAGCATGGAGCAGCCAGAGCCGCCAGTCAGCATGGAGCAGCCAGAGCCGCCAGTCAGCATGGAGCAGCCAGGGCCACCAGTCAGCATGGAGCAGCCAGAGCCGCCAGTCAGCATGGAGCAGCCAGAGTCGCCAGTCAGCATGGAGTAGCCAGTCAGCATGGAGCAGCCAGAGCAGCCAGTCAGCATGGAGCAGCCAGTGCTGCCAGTCAGCATGGAGCATCCAGTCAGCATGGAGCAGCCAGAGCAGCCAGTCAGCATGGAGCTTCCAGATCTGCCAGTCAGCCAGACTCTTCCAGATCTGCCAGTCAGCCAGACTCTTCCAGATCTGCCAGTCAACCAGACTCTTCCAGATCTGCCAGTCAGCCAGACTCTTCCAGATCTGCCAGTCAGCCAGACTCTTCCAGATCTGCCAGTCAACCAGACTCTTCCAGATCTGCCAGTCAGCCAGGGGCCGCCAGTCAGCCAGGAGCAGCCGCCCCTCTGTCCCGAGCAGCTGCCCCTCTGTCCAGAGCTTCCGCCCCTCTGTACAGAGCTTCCGCCCCTCTGTCCCGAGCTGCCGCCCCTCTGTCCCGAGGAGCCGCCCCTCTGTCCCGAGCTGCCCCTCTGTCCCGAGCTGCCCCTCTGTCCCGAGCTGCCCCTCTGTCCCGAGCTGCCCCTCTGTCCCGTGTTATTAAGTAGGGTTGCCGTGGCTAGGAGGTCACAGAAGCGGACAAGGTGGGGGAAGACTACGGTGAAGTGGGAGCCACGTCCAGCACCAGAGCCGCCACCGCGGACAGATGCCCACCCAGACCCTTCCCTATAGGTTCAGGTTTTGCGGCCGGAGTCCGCACCTTGGGGGGGGGGGTACTGTCACACCCTGACCATAGTTTACTTTGTATATTTCTATGTTTTGGTTGGTCAGGGTGTGAGCTGAGTGGGCATTCTATGTTTCATGTCTAGTTTGTCTATTTCTATGTCTGCCCTGATATGGTTCTCAATCAGAGGCAGGTGTTAGTCATTGTCTCTGATTGGGAACCATATTTAGGTAGCCTGGGTTTCACTGTGTGTTTGTGGGTGATTGTTCCTGTCTCTGTGTTTTCACCAGATAGGGCTGTTTCGGTTTTCGTTACGTTCATTACGTTCTTTGTTTTGTAGTGTTTGTATTGATTCGTATTTTACGTTTGTTTATTAAACATGGATCGCAATCTACACGCCGCATTTTGGTCCGACTCTCCTTCACCACAAGAGAACCGTGACAACCGTGGGGATTATACTTGACCATAATAAACTAATTTTAGAGGCCAAAACGGCCATCTAGATTAGTTTTGTTAGGTTGTTCTGGTGATCGTAATTTACATAGGCTTTCTAGGGCAGACCAGGGCTTTTGGTACTGCTAGGTTTCTTCGAGGTAGCTGACCAGGAGCTTGTGACTTTGCGCTACGACTGGACACTGGGGCCTGGGCAGAACAAACAAGGAGGTGGGCAGAGCCAAACACAAGCTAACCAGATCCTTTTGGCACATTCTAGCATGTATTTTTATATTTCCGTTAGGGAACACCTTGTCTGTGAAGTACGTGTGTGCAATAACTAAATTCATCATTGTGCTCCTGGTAAACAATGCCATTTTTACAACTTCGGCAAAGGGTCACATCTACAAAACTTAGTGCACCCTGTTAATAACAGATTCTAGTTTTGGAACAGGAAACTGTATTGAGATTTGGCTTTTCTTCAAAGTGAAAATCAGCAGAATCTCGTCCCGGTTCCAACTCGCTCCTTGCTCTCCCACTGCCCACCACTGGGCTTCCTCTCCTCACCATATTTTAACTTGATGCTTCTAATGTATGCACCTGGTGAAATGTCTGGCTCCTTGTTCTATCTGTGAAGTAGCTAGCTAGCCATGGTTGGGTTGACAAAATGCCAACATCAACTATCTAGCTAGCTAGCTAAGTTACTAACTAGAAAAAAAATCATAATATAGCTATCATTGTTACTGTAGACTGCACATCTTCCTTTTTTCACAGCTTTCAACAAATCATATTGTGATTTTGTTGTAAAATTATATTTGCTTTTATTTAGCAGCCCAACATTTCTTGGGGGGGACGGGAGTTGTTAATAATGTATTTTTTTTACATCTGTGTAACGGCGTTCGTCTGTTGAAGGAGAGTCGGAACTAAATGCAGCGTGGTGGTTACTCATGTCTTTTAATGAAGAATAGCGATACATGAAATAACTAAATAAATACAAAAACAACAAACGAAACGTGAAAGGCTGTAATTAGGTTATCTGGTGAACACTACACAAAGACAGGAACAATCACCCACAAACACACAGTGAAACCCAGGCTACCTAAATATGGTTCCCAATCAGAGACAACGAGAATCACCTGACTCTGATTGAGAACCGCCTCAGGCAGCCAAGCCTATGCTAGACACACCCCTAATCAGCCACAATCCCAATGCCTACAAAAACCCCAATACGACAACACAATAAACCCATGTCACACCCTGGCCTGAACAAATAATTAAAGAAAACACAAAATACTAAGACCAAGGCGTGACAATCTGGACGTGGTTCAATTTGTACAACTCTGCAGTTTATTTAAATTCCCTAATACACCTGTGCTCCAATTTTTCCCGATTTTGTCTTGGAGATCCTGAATGGTTTTGTGAAACTCTCAACTCTCTGTGGTATTAAGCACATTCATAACTGTTTTATAACACCAAATGAATGCAACTTCACTTAAGGTGTGTCTGCGCACTCTGTAACAGCATATGATATGTTTATGACGCCCATCATTCCATGCACTGTAATAATGTGACACAAGTTCGGGAAATTACATAACCCACTGTTAAAAAATCGCGTATGTAGACACTTATGTAACATGTAATAACATATGACATAAGTTGTCATGCGGACTGTGTAATAGCAGTTATTAACAGTTGACATTAAAGCATATGAACAGCAGGATGAACAGTCATCTATAATACCGTAATAGCCTTGGTTTCATGCATGTTAACATTAGAAGCCTCCTCCCTAAGTTTGTTCTATTCACTGCTTTAGCACACTCTGCCAACCCGGATGTTCTAGCTGTGTCTGAATCCTGGCTTAGGAAGACCACCAAAAATTCAGAAATGTTAATCCCAAACTACAACATTTTCAGACAAGATAGAACTGCCAAAGGGGGCGGTGTTGCAATCTACTGCAAAGATAGCCTGCAGAGTTCTGTCCTACTATCCAGGTCTGTACCCAAACAATTTGAACTTCTACTTTTTAAAATCCACCTCTCTAAAAACAAGTCTCTCACCATTGCCGCCTGCTATAGACCACCCTCTGCCCCCAGCTGTGCTCTGGACACCATATGTGAACTGATTGCCCCCCATCTATCTTCAGAGCTCGTGCTGATAGGCGACCTAAACTGGAACATGCTTAACACCCCAGCCATCCTACAATCTAAACTTGATGCCCTCAATCTCACACAAATGATCAATGAACCTACCAGGTACCTCCCCAAAGCCTTAAACACGGGCACCCTCATAGATATCATCCTAACCAACTTGCCCTCTAAATACACCTCTGCTGTCTTCAACCAAGATCTCAGCGATCACTGCCTCATTGCCTGCATCCGTAATGGGTCAGCGGTCAAACGACCTCCACTCATCACTGTCAAACGCTCCCTGAAACACTTCAGCGAGCAGGCCTTTCTAATCGACCTGGCCGGGGTATCCTGGAAGGATATTGATCTCATCCCGTCAGTAGAGGATTCCTGGATATTTTTTTTTATGCATTCCTAACCATCTTAAATAAACATGCCCCATTCAAGAAATTTAGAACCAGGAACAGATATAGCCCTTGTTTCTCCCCAGACCTGACTGCCCTTAACCAACACAAAAACATCCTATGGCGTTCTGCATTAGCATCGAACAGCCCCCGTGATATGCAGCTGTTCAGGGAAGCTAGAAACCATTATACACAGGCTGTTAGAAAAGCCAAGGCTAGCATTTTCAAGCAGAAATTTGCTTCCTGCAACACTAACTCAAAAAAGTTCTGGGACACTGTAATGTCCATGGAGAATAAGAACACCTCCTCCCAGCTGCCCACTGCACTGAAGATAGGAAACACTGTCACCACTGATAAATCCACCATAATTGAGAATTTCAATAAGCATTTTTCTACGGCTAGCCATGCTTTCCACCTGGCTACTCCTACCCTGGTCAACAGCACTGCACCCCCCACAGCAACTCGCCCAAGCCTTCCCCATTTCTCCGTCTCCTAAATCTGTTCAGCTGATGTTCTGAAAGAGCTGCAAAATCTGGACCCCTACAAATCAGCCCGGCTAGACAATCTGGACCATTTCTTTCTAAAATTATCTGCCAAAATTGTTGCCACCCCTATTACTAGCCTGTTCAACCTCTCTTTCGTGTCGTCTGATATTCCCAAAGATTGGAAAGCAGCTGCGGTCATCCCCCTCTTCAAAGGGGGGGACACTCTGGACCCAAACTGCTACAGACCTATATCTATCCAACCATGCCGTTCTAAGGTCTTCGAAAGCCAAGTCAACAAACAGATTACCGACCATTTCGAATCTCACCATACCTTCTCTGCTATGCAATCTGGTTTCAGAGCTGGTCATGGGTGCACCTCAGCCACGCTCAAGGTTCTAAACGATATCTTAACCGCCATCGATAAGAAACATTACTGTGCAGCCGTATTCATTGATCTGGCCAAGGCTTTCGACTATGTCAATCACCACATCCTCATCGGCAGACTCGACAGCCTTGGTTTCTCAAATGATTGCCTCGCCTGGTTCACCAACTACTTCTCTGATAGAGTTCAGTGTGTCAAATCGGAGGGTCTGCTGTCCGGACCTCTGGCAGTCTCTATGGGGGTGCCACAGGGTTCAATTCTTGGACCGACTCTCTTCTCTGTATACATCAATGAGGTCGCTCTTGCTGCTGGTGAGTCTCTGATCCACCTCTACGCAGACGACACCATTCTGTATACTTCTGGCCCTTCTTTGGACACTGTGTTAACAACCCTCCAGGCAAGCTTCAATGCCATACAACTCTCCTTCCGTGGCCTCCAATTGCTCTTAAATACAAGTAAAACTAAATGCATGCTCTTCAACCGATCGCTGCCTGCACCTGCCCGCCTGTCCAACATCACTACTCTGGACGGCTCTGACTTAGAATACGTGGACAACTACAAATACTTAGGTGTCTGGTTAGACTGTAAACTCTCCTTCCAGACCCATATCCCATACCCATATAGACGTTTTGTCACTAAAGCCCCATATACTACCCACCATTGCGACCTGTACGCTCTCGTTGGCTGGCTTCATACTTCATACTCGTCACCAAACCCACTGGCTCCATGTCATCTACAAGACCCTTCTAGGTAAAGTCCCCCCTTATCTCAGCTCGCTGGTCACCATAGCATCTCTCACCTGTAGCACACGCTCCAGCAGGTATATCTCTCTAGTCACCCCCAAAACCAATTATTTCTTTGGCCGCCTCTCCTTCCAGTTCTCTGCTGCCAATGACTGGAACGAACTACAAAAATCTCTGAAACTGGAAACACTTATCTCCCTCACTAGCTTTAAGCACCAACTGTCAGAGCAGCTCACAGATTACTGCACCTGTACATAGCCCACCTATAATTTAGCCCAAACAACTACCTCTTTCCCAACTGTGTTTAATTTGTATTTATTTATTTATTTTGCTCCTTTGCACCCCATTATTTGTATTTCTACTTTGCACATTCTTCCATTGCAAATCTACCATTCCAGTGTTTTACTTGCTATATTGTATTTACTTTGCCACCATGGCCTTTTTTTTGCCTTTACCTCCCTTATCTCACCTCATTTGCTCACATCGTATATAGACTTGTTTCTACTGTATTATTGACTGTATGTTTGTTTTACTCCATGTGTAACTCTGTGTCGTTGTATGTGTCGAACTGCTTTGCTTTATCTTGGTCAGGTCACAATTGTAAATGAGAACTTGTTCTCAACTTGCCTACCTGGATAAATAAAGGTGAAATACATCAAATAAATCAAAATAAAACCCTTTACAACTAGTTTTAGAACATCTTATGCCGTTGCTCATAACGATTTAAACATTCTTATGACAGCTTATGACAAATGTTGTAATGTGTTATATAGCTGTTATAAAGGCTTTATGGATGCATGAATAAGGACACCTACAATAATCTGTTACCACCTTTTTTTTACCTCCTGGATAAAAAAAAATTGATTATCACAGCCGGTAAGTGGTAGTCCCTCTCTGATGTAAAAAATCGTATTTTTGTCCCATTTTGCCCACTAAATGTTCCATCTACCCCAAACTTGTTGCAATGGGTCAGAACGTAACACTGTACAACCTCATTGCGGTTTCAAACATATTATGGTATGTGACCCCCAACGGTTAGGGTAAGGGGAGGGTTATTATGGTTAGACCGCAACACCTGAAACTCCTCATAAACTTGGGTCACCAGCCTAACCCTGGCTCCAGACAGGTGAAACCATTGTCCCCCCCAGTGCAACATTTCTCTTTAATTTCATTCTCTTTGAGAAAACCGATGGATGACATTGGATGAGTAGTGGATGGTGGGGAATGAGGTTATCCCCTCTCTTTCAATATAATGCACTTTAAGCTGTCCTGTGGTCACTGGTCAAAGGTCAGTGCTGAAAGGTCACTGGTCAAAGGGGTTGGCATCTATCCCAAGTCGTTTCATCTATATCAGACAATATGCAGTGTGATTTATTTCTACATTCAGTCAAAGGGATCTCCCAACATTTTACTTTTCAATGAATCAACTTCACTTTGTTTTCAATCCACCACATTTAGTTTTATGTTTCAGTTTCTGCTTCAACTGCTGAAAGGAAACAATGTCGCAACACATTGAGTTATTCTTTGCTTTACATATGTTTGGCTGCTGTCGTTTGCAATTCACTACCTCTGCAGTCCCACATAATCCCACTAATTTCCCAAGTTGCCATACAATTATTTAGGAATCCAGTACTCATCTGTCACATTGATTGATTGAGAATATTCCAGATATTTCTTCTGTATATCTGGCAGTCTTGAGTTCAGACAGAGAGAGAGTGTGTGTGTGGCTAGATTAGCCAAATAATTATCTCAGCACCCTAGCAGCAAAGCACAGTGAAAACAACAGAATAAGTGGGCCAATATGGCATTATGAGGAGAGGGAAATTGAGACTATGTAAAGTCATACACTGATTCATCAAATGTGCTGTTACTGAAATGAACCATTATATAAAATACGTTACTATTACAGCGTATTTGGAAAGTCACATTCTCTCTGTTTACATCATATCTTCTTTCTATGTGAATGTTCTAATGGTGTCCAACCTTGAATTGATCATTTGTGTACGTTTTTCCATGCAAACTGTTATTGTTCCTTCCAGACTGTTTACTTTTCTTTTTATAGTATGTTATTGTCTTCTGCCTTTGATGTGATCCCTAAAAAACCGTGTTCAGAAAAAATACTGTGTTAACTGCCTAAATACAGTAGGTCTGTCTACAGGCCAGGGTAGACTGCTGTCTGGAGACCATAAACCTCAGGCCAAAGCTCCAGCCTTCACCTCTACATGTGCACAATCTCTCTCTGTCCCTCCCTCTCTCTCTCTCTCTTCACCTCATGTACCAATTAAGCTCTGTTATCCCCGTTCACACATTTCTCTGCTAAGTTTAGTTTTTTTGTGTTTTTTTACAGGCGGCCACAGGCCAACACAAGAGTCATAAACAGAGGGAGGAATGAAGGGAAAGTAGAGGAGGGAGGTGAAGGAAAGGAGTAAGGGACATTGTTTAATAATGCCTGTGCCATGTTGTGTTTCATAAACTGGGTGGTTCGAGCCCTGAATCCTGATTGGCTGACAGTCGTGGTATATCAGAACGTATACCATGGTATGACAAAGCAGTTATGTTTACTGCTCTAATTACATTGGTAAACAGTTTATAATAGCAATAAGGCACCTCGGGGGTTTGTGATACTTGGCCAATATACCATGGCTAAGGGCTGTAGCCAGGCACTCCACATTGCGTCAAGCATAAGAATATGCATCTAAGTTGAATGTTTCCATTGCATTTTCAAGTCTACCGATGGTTTTGCCGGAAGAATTGTTGCGTTAAATAGCAAAATGTTCCTACTCAGTCATTGGCACACACACTCCAGCCAACAGCTCCAGGCTAGCCTACATGATGAGCCTATTATGGATAAGAGTATGATGATTTTTATTTGTCAAATGGGAGCCAAGCATCGATCATCATGTCAACAGAATAAGACCCTCATTATTTATTGTAAAGGAGCATCAAGCTCATAACCGTGCATTTTCACCACTCTGTGAAGTTCATCATAACTTACTTCGTCTGTAGCCTAATAAACTGCATGCTTTCAAGAGTCATGGAGGGAGGAACACAAAACATATACAATCCAAGTTTACTTTGATATGATGGTTATTTTATCAATACTTGCACCCAAAGGTGTTTCCACTTACCCTGGTTGACACGACCCATGTGACTCACAGCGCAGGGAGCGCTGTGACCACACTGGCCTGGAAAAGAGGCCGTTGATACAATATTCACTCAGAAATTGTGCGACGTGTTGTTTGGTTTCCCCAAATGTACGTTTTTCCCTAGTGGGGTTGAGGCCTCTCGTTGTTTGGACTTGGACCCAATTGAAAACCTGTGGCTTGAATTGAAGAGGGCAGTCCATAAGCGCAGATGAAGGATATCAAGGATCTGGAAATATTCTGTATAGAGGAATGGTCTAAGATCCCATCCAGTGTGTTTTCCAATCCCATGAAACATTTTAGAAAAAGGCTCAGTGTCATTATCCTAACAAGGGTAGGGTGCTGGAGTACTGAAAACAGGGGTGGAAATAATTAAACAAAATGTTTTTCCTCTGATAAATTGTATTAGTATAAAATAATAATTAATAAATAGCTCAGTATTTATTATTTATTTGATGCAGTCTTTTTAGCTCATCTTTGTCAAGGGTGCCAATATTTACAGACCTGACTGTCAGTTTACAGTACCTTCAGAAAGTATTCACACCCCTTGACTTTTTCACATTTGTTGTTAGTCTGAATTCAAAATGTATTCAATATGTTTTTCTCTCACCCATCTACACACAATAACCCATAATGACAAAGTGAAAACATGTTTTTAGAAATATTAGCACATTTATTGAAAATGAAATACAGAAATATTTAAATTACAAAAGTAGTCACACCCCTGAGTCAATACTTTGTAGAAGCACCTTTGGCAGTGATTACAGTTGTGCATCTTTCTGAGTAAATCTCTAAGAGCTTTCTACACCTGGATTGTGCAAAATATGCCCATTATTATTTTCAAAATTCTTCAAGCTGTCAAATTGTTAATCATAGCTAGATTTTCAAATAGATTTATGTCAAAACTGTAACTCGGCCACTTGAGAACATTCACTGTCTTCTTGGTAAGCAACTCCAGTGTAGATTTGGCCTTGTGTTTTAGGTTATTGTCCTACTGAAAGGTGAATTCATCTCCCAGTGCCTGGTGGAAAGCAGACCGAACCAGGTTTTCCTCTAGGGTTTTGCCTGTTCTTTTTTTTATCCTGAAAAACTCTCCAGTTCTTAACGATTACAAGCATACCCATAACATGATGCAGCCACCACTATGCTTGCAGATATGGAGAGTAGAACTCAGTAATGTGTTGTATTGGATTTGCCACAAGCATAACACTTTGCTGTATTACTTCAGTGCTTTGTTGCAAACAGGTTGCATGTCTTGGGTCAGTTGGTGCCGTTGGTGCTCCTCTCTGGAGACTCTGCCTTCAGCCTCTAACACTTCCAAGAGCCGAAGAGGAACTCTGGGAATCTGAACTGTCACTTGATGTGATTTATTCCCTGCCTCAAACACATGGATGTATTTAAAGGGCTGTGGGATGACCGAGAACAACATGTGGGAACACACATGAGAAAAACGGTCCAGACTTTTTTCCCTCCTTAATTCAATGAATTCCCCCTCGCTGGTTGAGATGTGTAATGTAGCTTTCGTGTAACGTGATATACAGAACAGCTAGGCTATCGCTAGCACCCGTGGCTAAACTGCCTCTGAAGCTCACTGTTTCTCATTGAAGACATGTACTGTTCTTGGATATTTACAGTATATTTTCCCCTGAGGAGTTATGCTTGGGTTGTTTTTTAAAGAGCTAAAGGCCCAGTGCAGTCAATTTTACTGTGTTTTATACATATTTCCACGCTATGAGGTGGAAAAATACTTTAAAACTTTGAAAACGATGATAATGCCCTTTTAGGGCAAAAAAACTGCCTCATTGGACCTTTAAGCTTCATGTAACACCATTTTTACATCAGGTTCCCCTTGAGTGTGAGTGGATGTAAAGATGACCCCCTCTAATATAGACAGGAATAATCAATCGTGATTTAAAAGGAAACTAAACAAATGTTCCATTCACCTCTCTGCATCTGGAGCATGATTAATAACATAATAGCCTACTGGCTTACAGATGTGGTTTTAGCTGATAGTTATAGATGTCCTGTGTCAAACAGAAGATGCAGGTACAGACGTCAGATCTTAATTTGATCACTTTTTATTTGCAGAGAATTTTCCTGCGCATCAGGAAATTCAAATGAGCCTCATTATTTAGATAGAGAATGTGGGTTTTCATTGAATCTTTAATGAGTTCATATTAGTTTGTAGCTCAAACGTTTCGGATGCTAAAGACAGAAGTTGGCACGAGTCCTGTGAATTTCCAGAGTCCCGTGGGGTCATAGAGCACCTTGTGAGAAGACCTTCTACTTGCCTTGAACATAATGAAACAATAAAAATTGATTTCCCCTCACGAAAAATAGCCACACCCCACACACAAATATGTAAATGTATTATAACCCAGTACCAGATAATTCACACAAGAGATGTGGTAGCTGCATGAAGCCTACAGTATGCTACTAGAAATGGCCCCCAATGGACCTGCAGTCCTAAGGTACAATGTAGGTAGTAGGTAGGCTACGGTACTGTATTGCAGGGATCATCAACTAGATTCAGCCGAGGGACGATTTTATCTTGAGAGGATGGCCGGGGGTGCGGAACATAATTACAAATAATTTGTAGACTGCAAATTAACAACAAGAAGCCCAAACCAATATAATGTTTGACTAAAACATAAATCAAATCAATCTTTGTCACATACACATGGTTAGCAGTTAATGCGAGTGTAGCGAAATGCTTGTGATTCTAGTTCCGACAGTGCAGTAATATCTAACAAGTAATCTAGCAAATTCACAACGACTACCTTATACACACAAATGTAAAGGGATGAATAAGAATATGTACATATAAATATATGGATGAACGATGGTCGTGTGGCCTAGGCAAGATGCAGTAGATGGTATAGAATACAGCATACATTCTTTATAAAAAAGAAACGTCCTTTTTTCAGGACCGTGTCATTCAAAGATAATTCGTAAAAATCCAAATAACTTCACAAATCTTCTTTGTAAAGGGTTTAAACACTGTTTCCCATGCTTGTTCAATTAACCATAAACAATTAATGAACATGCACCTGTGGAACGGTCGTTAAGACACTAACAGCTTACAGACGGTAGGCAATTAAGATCACAGTTATGAAAACTTAGGACACTAAAGAGGCCTTTCTACTGACTCTGAAAAACACCAAAAGAAAGATGCCCAGGGTCACTGCTCATCTGCGTGAACGTGCCTTAGGCATGCTCCAAGGAGGCATGAGGACTGCAGATGTGGCCAGGACAATACATTGCAATGTCCGTACTGTGAGACACCTAAGCCAGTGCTACAGGGAGACATGATGGACAGCTGATCGTCATTGCAGTGGCAGACCACGTGTAACAACACCTGCACAGGATCAGTACATCCGAACATCACACTTGCGGGACAGATACAGGATGGCAACAACAACTGCCCAAATTACTCCAGGGACGCACAATCCCTCCAATCCCTCCATCAGTGGAATCAGTGGAACTCTGTGGTAATGTTTTCATATGCCATTGATGCATGGGCATATACTTTTTACCTGCATAAACCAACATCTGCCCACATGAAGATCATTTAAGCTAATCCACACACACTCCACCACCCAATACAGAGTGTAGTGTAAATAGTTTGGCCGACACCTTGGCTGCGCTCCACCTTAGTATCCAGGTCCTGCAAAGCCACTTGTGGAAGGTATCCTGTCTGCTCTGTTGGTAAACTGACTCAGTAAACCAGACTACCTTCTGACATAAATGAGGCAGCATTTCTCATAACAGTGGGAGGCCATTCCCAAACGGAGCATAATTCCGGGAACTCTTCCCTTTCACAGAGTCAGACCATTAGGGCAAGGCCATACTGATCCCTGGAGAATACATTTTGGTCCGTAGTCCACGCGCGTGTGGAGAGCGTGACAAGCATTTCGCTACACTCGCAATAATAACTGCTTACCATGTGTATGTGACCAATAAAATTCTATTTGATTTTGATTTGACATAAAATTCCCTCTTTGCTAAACGTATGTGTCGGCCCTTCAAAAGTTCAACTCGTCAAGTTTTTGTCCATGAAAATGGATGGAAATTGTATGGATGTGTCATCTTCACAGACCATAAACCTACGACTCCTATTGAGAAATCATTGGAAATCATGGATACAGATAAAATCAACAGGCCAGTCTGGCCTTGCCTTTACTCTTCATAATGTATCCTTCGACAGGTCTGCGATATTGGTTGGTAGGGAGTCTGTTCCCCGCAGGTTTACTAAATCAGTTAAAAATGAATTGATTTCTCTATGTCCCCTAACATTCCTGGTTAGTGTCTCAATCTCCAAATGTCATTACACTTTCTGGTGATTTTCTAGCAGATGTCTTTTTCCATTCATCAAATGGCTGGTGCACTGTTGGATGCTGGAAATATTTTAGTGGATGAACGTGTACAGGTAGCCTAAGAAGCATTTGAAGTGATTTGTTTGACAATCAGATGAAAACATTATGACTAGTTCTGCTTTCCGGTATGCCACATATTGAAAGGTCATGTATTTTAAAAGCAAAAAGACAAATCTATACAAATTAAACCCTTAATAAAATGTTTAGCTTCACCCCTGGATAAAACAGCTGATAAACCTTGAAGAATTGCTATTTCTATAGGTTGTTCTCACCTTGTGTGGGACAAGATGATAGATAGTCGATGGCAAGGAAGTCATCCAGAAGGTGGAGGACATATGGCAGTTTGTAGTTGTTGGTCAGGATCGGAAAGGGAGTCAAAGAGCCTGGGGCTACTCTTGCAGCCGAAGCTGAGGGGGACTGCAAAGTCGTTTTGGCACTTCCAGGAGACCCCCCAAAAATGCAAGTATTCTGGGACCAGAGGAAGGACCTTGAAGTTGCTGATGACGTCAGCTTTGGTAAGCCAAGCGTTATGTCCTGCGAGCTTTATCATCGAGATGGTCTGGTTGATTATGTGGTACTCAACAGAGAAGTCTTAGCCGGGAATGAAGCTGTTAATACTGGGGATGTGGCTGTTGCGGGGGTCAGAGAGGTCTGTGATGATTTGTTTCTTTCCAGAGTACTTACATGTAGCTATCCCTATGGGGCTGATCCTGTAGATGGGGAAGGATGGTGATGAGAAGGGGCCAATCATGAATCCTTCCTTCATCTCCTTGGCAAGAAGGGTTTCCAGTTTACACTGCTTCCGGTTCTGTGATTGCAGTCTGGAGCTTGGGGCATGTGAAGGATGATTATGGCAGGGTGATGAGATTGGGGGAGAAACTGTGGGTGAGGCCGTTGAGGAAGAACTGGACAAAGGAGGTGTTGGGGTGAGATGAGAGTTTGGCTGCCATGGCTGGGATGTTGATGGTGGTAGAGATTCAGCTCTTCCAGCTGGAGACTGGTGGGTGAGGTCACAACGAATGGGATTGTGGGACGTGAGGTCATCATAGGAAGTCGGATGCTCGGCTCTGGCAGCAGTGGACGTGCTAGCGGGGCCCTCTCTGCTGAGGGAACTGGTGTAAATCGAAAACACTAGAGCTTTGGAATCTACATAGCGAAAAGGGATTTCCTGCTCTTGGAGGAACTCTGGAGGCCGACCACCAGTGATAGCTAGTGGCTTGGACTTGTTGCCACTGTAGGCTGTGCAGGGAGATCTGGATCTCTCCCAGACTCTGTCGGAGTGACGTGGGCAGCAGGGGATGGTTGAATCTGCTGGCTCGGTCTGATAGAATGCTGTATTAGGGTATCCGGGAACAGGTCTTCATTGGATAAAGAGAACATGAGATGTCCTATGGCAGAGGTGGTGAGTAGCAAATCTAATACCCTATCGGTAAAGTGGCTAGTTGGCACTAGCAATAGCAAAGCTGGTGAGCAAACAAGAATAGCAAACTACTAAAGCGTGCTACACTTGGTGTAACACAGAGAGCAAACACCATGGCTGAAAGATGAACCGAAATGTTATTTTTTGGGGGGGACTATTAAACAACTGTTAAAAGTTCAATTACTTCAATTCCATTTAGTTTCGAAATCATATTATTCACGAGAGGAATGTAGTCAGGAACTATGTGTGACGATGGGCTGTAAGTTTTGGAAATATTCAACCTAGTTCTGCGCAGGAAAGTGGTAATTAACTCCAATGACCATAATCCACATCACCTGCTCTTCTCGGCCCCTGGACTGAGGTGGATACATACAGACCATATGAAACCCTATGAGAGGAATGTACACAACACAACGACAAGTGGGATAGAGACCGTCTGTGAGGTAGCTCTACCCAATTGATAGTTGTAGTTATTGGTAATAAGCGATCTTGAAAGTATACGTTATCTACTTTGAAGAACTAGTATAAATGTTTTCGTCAGACAGCTAACTACTAGCCTAGCTAAATAGGATGACTCGTTCAATGAGGACAGAGATAACAGATGGTTGTATGGCTGGCTGCTATTGCCTGAGCAGAGATGAGATGATGACTTAAAGTAATCAAATAAAAACGAAGTAATATATATACATCTGAAATATTTTATTAAAGTAAAGTTAGTAATGTGAATAAATGGTTAATATGTGATAACCAGTAAAGGGCATTCAACTACCGTCATGGGACTCTAAATTGTTTATTGTGTGTTGTTACAGTATTCAACCCACTGTCAGTGTCAGGAAAAGCAGATGATGGCTAACATCCTTTTAGTGTTATTATTTCATATGCATTTGTTTAAATAGTGGGCACAGTTGGACCCGGATTAAGAGGCTGATTTATTCAACATATAAGGAGGTGGTATATAAATCAACTTAGATTGTGTGTTCTATGGTCGAGGCAGGGGATTAGGATGGACTTCATAAATTAACTATGATTATCTGTTCTACCATAAATCTAATTCCCAGAACACACACTAGAATTCCAGATCAATCCATTGAAGGTCCTCAGAGTAGTTGAAGTGCATGTGTTGTTAGGAATCCCAGGGATCCGTCAGGTCACAATAAGGACAAGGAGAACAGCAATGGGTCAATGAGGACAAGAGCTACCAACATACACAAAGTATGTGGACACCCCTTCAAATGAGAGGATTCTGCTATTTCAACCATACCTGTTGCGGACAGGTGTATAAAATCGAAAACACAGCCATGCAATCTCCATAGACAAACATTGGCTGTATAATGGCCTTATTGAAGAACTCAATGACTTTCAACACGGCACTGTAATACTGTAGGATGCCACTGTCATGACTGTCTTGATCAGGTCAGGTTACAGGAGACCACAACCCTCCAGATTATCTCTCAACCACAACAGAGGAGGAGAGATCTAGGGTTCTGATGATGCGGGGGGGGTTTATGGCCCCTTACGGCCCTGGTAAATCTCAGGCCACAGACAAATTCCTTTGTCCTGTCACTATGGAGAACCAGCCGCAGAACATTAAACATGAAATAAAGGGACTTTGGAACAATGGTTTCCGTCATGAGAATGTATGTAATTTTTGTTTTGAAAACATTGTAACATGAAGAGTTTTCCTAGTATATGTGTGATGTTTATACATTGTACGTTGTGTGGAAAATGTCCAAATCAAAGGGAATGTTTTGGGGAAGATGAAATGCTAAGTTAGTTGTCTAAAATGAGATTTGAGAAAAATCTAGCCCTTGCCTCATTAACTTGGTACGCCCAGAGCAATGTCCCTAAAGGCGGCTACGCCCACTTCTGACCAAAGGGTATAAAACCTGTGAGTATAGAATTTACAATAGTACTACGTGACCCCAGCTGCAGCAGGGTCTGAAAAAGTCAACCAACCCAGAACGCAACGCAAGTTTGAGGACAAAGAAATCCTTTTCTACCCAAGCTATGGATGAGTAGCTGTGTCTAATTCAAGTAGAACCACCTAGCCTCCATCTCCCATCGAATTGTGGTATCTAAAGGGTTTCATTCCTATGCTGTGAGCTCTGAGCTACAGAGCTGTCTGTCCTCAGAAGACTCCTTCCAGAGAAAGTGGAAGGGGGAACAGACTCCTAAGCCAAAAGGGACATGGACACCGGGAGGACGAGCAACGAGGTGCGCAGGAGAAGTGCGTCATCGAACAACGGAACGGTCCATGCAGAGAATCCCCGGAGATCACCCCCCACGTAATTACAACATTATATTCTGACCCATAAGAGCGGCAGTTTGAGGCAAGGCTAGGGTTAGAATAGCATAGCTGACAAATTCACCCAAATGTATATTTCTTGTGTACTTATTTTTCTCTCTTTTGAAATTCCCATTATGGGTAACACGCGCCATAGTGTGTTGGCCCGTTATACTAAGTTCTAATCAATAGCCTATAATGTGCTTTGTTTATGTGTATCTTTTATCATCATTTGAGCTTTATAGTAAATAAATATTAATTTAAGATTGGTGTGGTACGAATTCATTAGTGGGACCCGGGTCCGTGCAGATTTACGAGCTATACGGCGTTCAGAACGAGATTGGTAGAGGCAACTGGTTAATTAGCGGCTGTTGTAAAATTGATATTCTGATATTCTTTGAGTTAATTTGGGAAATAGAAACTCAATAAAAAGTAGTTTTTTCATGGTGCCCCAGGTTAATGAGTTAATAATTGCTTGATTCAGTTAATCACTTAATTAGAAACTTGTAATCATTCGATGAGCAACAGTCGTGACGACTGTTAACCAATACAACGTCACGACACCACCTTTCCATCAAGTCAGTTCATCAAATTTCTGCACTGCTGGAGCTGCCCCGGTCAACTGTAAGTGCTGGTATTGTGAAGTGGAAACGAAGTATCCACGAAGTGGTAGGTCACACAAGCTCACAGAATGGGACCGCTGAGTGCTAAAGCATGTAAAAATCGTCTGGCCTCGGTTGCGACACTCACTACCAAGTTCCAAACAGCCTCTGGAAGCAACGTCAGCACAAGAACCCATTTCATGAGACAAACAGTATTAATCGCCGAGCAACCGCACTGCCAAGCATCTGCTGGATTTGTGTTAAACTCACCGCCATTGGACTCTGGAGCAGTGGAAATGCGTTCTCTGGAGTGATGAATCCCTTCACCATCTGGCAGTCCGATGGACGAATCTGGGTTTGGCAGATGCCAGGAGAACGCTACCTGCATGAATGCATAGTGCAAACTCAAGTTCTGAACAATGTTCTGGGGATGTTTTTCATGGTTCGCGCTAGGCCCCTTTGCTCCAGTGAAGGGAAATCTTAACGCTACAGCATTCTGTAGCAATTCGGTTCTTCCAACTTGATTTGTCGAGATCGGTGTGGAAGAACTTGACTTGCCTGCACAGTGTCCTCACCTCAACCCCATCGAACACCTTTGGGATGAATTGGAACGCCGACTGTGAGCCATGCCTAATCGCCCAACATCAGTGCCCAACCTCACTAATGCTCATGGTTGAATGGAAGCATGGAAAGCCTTCCCAGAAGAGTGGAGGCTGTTATAGCGGCAAAGGGGGGATTAACTCCATATTAATGCTCATGATTTTGGAAAGAGATGTTCGACAAGCATACTTTTTGTCATGTAGTGTATGTACGTATCCTCTATACTCAGCAGATGGTAGAGGGGTCATAAAGAACCTGTCAGAATTGGGAGTGAGATGCTGCTAAAAGCTATCCATATTACTCTTCGGAAGCCGCAGGGTCAGCTAGCTAGACAATGCTCCCCTCTACGGGACAAAGAGGGAATGGTTTACTCCATGTAGCATGAATTTAGCAGCACCACAACAGACCTAGCCACATGCATTTTGTGAGTGTAATTGAGTGAGATTATGATTTTTTTTCTTCTTTTTTTCCCCCAACTATATTCCCTGAGAATACAGTGTCACAGTCTCAGGGAAGAGTTGCAGGGAGGAGATAGATTAAATGATCCAATTGGATGCTAGGAATGATTTGGTGGCCATGTTAGCCAGACTAGAAATTATAACTTGAAAAAGTGCCCTTCTGAATGCCAGTAAAGCAATGGAAAAGGGGTTGGTTGGGCAGTGAATTACTGTCGGTCAGGTGTGTGTGTAAACATAGTTCCAAACACAGGCCTGGTGTCTGAGAAGGCAGCTGCCAGGCCAGGAAAAGAGCATGATCCAATTGAAAAGAGAATCCATTTGTAGAAATGTTTTACACAATAAGAGGTTCTCAGTTAAAGTTGGTCAAGTACTCTGGTTGCTATTGCAATACACAAACACTTACTTTACTTGTAATGTCCCTTTGTACTTGTATAACTTTTATTTCAAAGCCATTTTTTGTGGGGTCTGAACTAAATAGTTATTGGTTTACTAAACGTTCATGTTTATGAGCTGAGAGAAACGTGATATTGCATTTTTAATTGGTGCTGGACTGGAATACTTTTACTAGACTGCAATAAAAACGTGATAAAAAAGTAACGTGATTTATTAGCTATACAATTGAAAAACAATCATGTTTGTATTAAGGTATGTTAACTCTTAGCATATTGATAAGAACCTACCTCTGCTCTGCAGATTTTGCTGTGAAGAGAGATCACTTGTTTTGGTACTGCCCATATGTAACTTGTTTTTGGTCGCAGGTTCAGGAATGGCTGAAAAATTGCAACGTTTACTTGGAACTAACTCTGCAAATAGCACTGCTGGGTGATTTGAAAAGTCATAGTCACTCAATCAATATTTAATTAATATTCTTAACAAAGGTGTTTATCTTTAATTTACATTCTGTAGAAACCAAGAGAAGAGAACGTTTCAGAACCTTTGTGAAACATCACAGCACAGTGGAAAAATATATGGCAGCTAGAAATCTAAGCTGGATAATGAGCTACTCCTGCCTTCTTTCACATGTGGGCAAGAGCAGCTAGGGTCACAGCAGCTGAAATGTGTTATGTTGAGAGTTAATTTTCACAGTTTAGACACTCTCACTCAACTTACTGGTAAATACACACATTCTAATGTGCTATAATGCCACTGGAATGACAAAGAGTTTTACAAATCTCCTTTGCAATAAATCAATATTTGTAATGTAGTAATTCGATTAAGGGCAGACAATAATGCAAAACCTTGCAGAAGCAGGCAACAGCACAAGGGGCAATTAGGAAGAAAGGTGTAATGGACAACTGTACAGCAGAGTACAGTGAGTATCAAAAGTATTGGGACAGTGACACATTAAATGTTTGTTGTTTTGGCTCTGTACTCCAGCACTTTGGATTTGAAATGATACAATTAAGTGAAGACTGTCAGCTTTAATTTGAGGGTATTTTCATCCATATCATGTGAACCATTTAGAAATTACAGCACACTTTTTGTACATATTCCTCCCATTTTAGGGGACCAAAGGACAGATAAATGTATGTGTATTAAAGTAGTCAAAAGTTTAGTATTTGGTCCCATATTTCCAGCACGCAATGATTACATCAAACCTGTGACTCTACAAAGTTGTTGGATGCATTGGCTGTTTGTTTTGGTTGTTTCAAATTATTTTGTGCCCAATATAAATGTGCCCAATAAAAAGCCATGCTGGTTAAGTGTGACTTGAGTTATAAATAAATCACAGACAGTGTCATCAGCAAAGCACCTCCACACCATAACACCTCTTCTTCCATGCTTTATGGTGGGAAATACACATACACATCCATTCACCCACACCGTGTCTCACAAAGACACGGCGGTTAGAACCAAAAATCTCCAATTTGGACTCCAGACCAAAGGACAAATTTCCACTGGTCTAATTGCTTGTGTTTCTTGGCCCAAGCAAGTCTCTTCTTATTATTGGTGTCCTTTGAAGGCCTGATTCTCACTGTCTCCTCTGAACAGTTGATGTTGAGATGTGTCTGTTACTTGAATTCTGTCAAGCATTTATTTGGGCTGCAGTTGTTAACTACTAACTAACTATTTTTGTGATTGCACAAAAACCTTCATGTCTTAACATTCAAAGTTCTTGAAAAGTTCAGTATTGACTGACCTTCATGTCTTAAATGAATGATGGACTGTTGTTTCTCTTCGCTTATTTGAGCTGTTCTTGCCATAATATGGACTTGGTCTTTTACCAAATAGGGATATCTTCTGTATACCCTACCACATTGTCACAACACAACTGATTGGCTCAAACGCATTAAGGAAAGAAATTCCACAAATTAACTTTTAACAAGGCACATCTGTTCATTGAAATGCTTTCCAGGTGACTACCTCATGAAACTGGCTGAGAAAATGCCAAGAGTGTGCAAAGCTGTCATCAAGGCAAAGGGTGGCTATTTGAGAATCTCAAATATAAAATATATTTTGACTTGTTTAACACTTTTTTTTTTGGTTACTACATGATTCCGTATGTATTATTTCATAGTTTAAGTCTTCACTATTATTCTACAATGTAGAAAATAGTAAAAAATAAAGAAACTCTTGAATGAGTAGGTGTTCTAAAACTTTTGACCGGTAATGTATATCCCAATATTTACTGCCATTGGTTGAGAGAGAGGAAGGTGATCATTTCAAGAGTGAGCCCATACAACAAACAGCAAGTGTGAGGAATGTGCATTATTTTTGCCGTACTTATAGGCTATAAGGTAAATAAGTGAATCACATTCTTCACATGGCTAATAGGACAGAGGAGAAGAAACACTATGCTGATGATACATTAATTCCTACTATGCCTGTAGAATAGGAAACAACGTGAATTATGTTATGCTACTTGAAGAAGTTAAATGAGCATTCAGACCAGCCTTCCTGATTGAATTTTCGTAAACTACATTACTGTTCCATTCCCACCTTCCGGCTGCTGGTCCCCCTCACTAACCTCTAGGCTATGGCATCTCTAACCTCCAGATAGTCACTCGGTTTCGCTTAACACAAGACGTGGTCCCTCGTCAAAACGGTTAACCTCTCACCCCCAGTTACCATCTCTCGACTATAAATATACAGGTACTGAACATTGTAACATTCATCAATGTAACTGCCTCTCTCTATAAATATTATACCACAGCTAGGCTGAATACTTGATTCAAAATTGATCAAGAGGCCGTTGATTATTTTCAAATATTCAGGCAGAAAAACATGACATACCCATGGTTATGAAATAATTCCAACCACCCTAGTTACGTATGATATCAGTACACAAAACCAAAACACACATGACTTTCTATGCATTACAACAAAGTGAGCTTCAGAGAGCCTAACCAAACACATATCAACATTGGATACATTTTGAACACAGGACCAACAATGAGAAAGTTTGCAAGTGAATTTCATTTACTTTTAAAAAGGGCTGCCATTTTCACATTTAGTGTGGACAGATGTGAATTTTTCGCATCAGTCCTTGGCTAGCTACAATGTTTTAAAATTGATATTCATTCGACTTTGGAAATTGTCACGTCCTGACCTTAATTCCTTTTTTATGTCTCTGTTTTAGTTTGGTCAGGTCGTGAGTTGGGGTGGGCATTCTATGTTGTGTATTCTAGGTTTTGTATTTCTGTGTTTGGCCTGGTATGGTTCCCAATCAGAGGCAGCTGTCGATCGTTGTCTCTGATTGAGAACCATACTTAGGCAGCCTGTTTTCCTACTATGGTTTGTGGGTAGTTGTTTTCTGTGTCTGTGTTTTACCATACAGAACTGTTTTGGTTTTCATTTATTTATCTTGTTCTTTTGTATTCTGTGTTCGGTTATTTCATTAAAATATGGACTCTTACCACGCTGCGCATTGGTCCGATCTTTCCTACTCCTCCTCAGAAGACGAGGAAAAGAGTTACAGAAATAGACTAACATTAGCTTGCATTATTTAATTAAATAAAAATATCAGACAGTTTTTATGGAACTCCTATCGTGAGTTTAGATGAGCTAATAAAAGTTCTTTGGCTCAGATGGAAAAAGTCATGTGAAATCCATAGATTAGGGCCTAATTTATTAATTTCAATTGACCTATTTCCTTATATGAACTGTAACTAAGTAGAATTGCTGCATGTTGCATTTATATTTTTGTTCTGTATAGATTTATACAATATAATTTCCTTGATCAACTCTATCTGACAGGTAGAATGGATATTATCCTGATATACGAGCAATATGTTTCAGGTGTGGAATAACAGAAAGTACTTTTCTACACTACATGGGGATGTCAAATTACAAGCATTTTGTCAGGAGGAGGTATATGACATGCTTCCATTAGTCATGAATAATTCTGTTCCACAGACCCCGAACTGCCTTCTGGGTAATTTTGAGAAGGTAAACCTTACAAATAATTGTCATATAAAATGTAACTGAAATTGGCCTTGCTGTAGCAAAAAAGGTGTGTCGCTCTAACTTGGAAATCAGACTTCTTTCTGGCAATTACAAAATGGTTATGAATTGAATAAATTCCTTTAGATGAAATTTTGGTAACAATTTACTGTCGGTGTCCTTATGAATGAATGCATTCATAACAGCTCCAGGGCCTTCAGAAGTATTCATACCCTTTGACTTAATCCACATTGTTGTATTACAGCCTGAGTTCAAAATGGATACAAATGATCTCACCCATCTACACACAATATCCCATAATGACAAAGTGAAACATGTTTTAGTGTTCACACCCGAGTCATTTGTAGAAGCCCTTGGCAGCGATTACAGCTGTGAGTCTTATTGGTTAAGTCTAAGAGCTTTGCACACCTGCATTGTACAATATTTTCACATTACTATATAAAAACATTCTTCAAACTCTGTCAAATTGATTGTTGATCATTGCTAGACAGCCAGTTTCAAGTCTTGCTATAGACATTCAAGCCGATGTAAGTTCAAACTGTAACTCAGGAACTTTCAAAGCCGCCTTGTGTTTTAGGTTATTGTCCTGCTGAAAGGTGATTTCGTCTTCCATTGTCTGGGAAGCAGACTGAACCAGGTTTTCCTCTAGGATTTTGCCTGTGCTTAAAGCTGTATTCCATTTCTTTTTATCCTCCCTAGTCCTTGCCGATGACAAGAATACACATATGATGCATCCACCACCATGCTTGAAGAATGTTACTCAGTGATGTGTTGTGTTGGATTTTCCCCCCAAATAATGCTTGTGTTCAGGACAAAAAGGGAATTTCTTTGCCAAATGTTTTGCAGTATTACTTAAGTGACTTGTTGCAAACAGGATGCATGTTTTGGACTATTTTTTTAATTCTGTACAAGCTTCCTTATCTTCAATTCAACTCTGTAATTTAGGTCAGCATTGTGGAGTAACTTCAATGTTGTTGATCCATCCTTAGGTTTTGCATATCACAACCATTAACCTGTGTTTTAAACTCATTGGCCTTAGACTGAAATCCATGAGGATTTTCTTTCCTCTTCGCCAACTGAATTAGGAAGGACATCTGTATCTTAGCAGTGACAGAGTGTATTAAATACAGTACACCATCCAAAGTCTAATTAATAACTTCACCATGCTCAAAAGGGATATTCAGTCTCTGCTTTTTTAATTTTTACACATCTACCAATCGTTGCCCTTCTTTGCGAGGCATTGAAAAACCTCCCTGTTCTTTGTGGTTGAATCTGTGCTTGAAATGCACTACTCAATTGACGGACCTTACAGATAATTGTATGTACGGTGTACAGAGATGAGGTAGTCATTAAAAAATGTTAACCACTCTTATTGAACAAGGAATGAGTCCATGCAACTTATTAAAACGTTTGTTAAGCACATTTCTACTCCTGAACTTGTTTATTCTTGCCATAACAAAAGGGGTTGAAAATGTATTGACTCAACATTTCAGCATTGAATTAGTTATTAATTAAAAAAAGAATTGCCAAACACAATTCCACTTTGACATTATGGGTTATTGTGTGTAGATCAGTGACAACATCTCAATTTAGTCTATTTTTTAATTCAGGCTGTAACACAACAAAATGTGAAAAAAGTCAAGGGTGTGAGTACTTTCTGAAGGCCCTTCATAAAACACATTATGACATTTGTCAAAAGATGTCATAAGTAGTTGTATATAGTTATAATTAGCAGCATAGTATATTATGAAACGAGTTATGAGTTTTCTAGATGACTGTTCTTCCTGTTGTCATATGCTCTAATGTCAACTGTTAATAGCAATCGCTATTACACGTTGTAAATGACAACTTATGTGATATGTTATTATATGCTACATAAGAGTCTACATACCTGATTTTATAACACAGAGTTATGTCATTTACCAACCTCTACTTCACATTATTACATTCAATGGATTGATGGGCGTCATATCCATACACCCACAGACACCTTAAACCATATGATGACTGCTGAGTTATGTGACTGTACCCTGGGGTTTTTGCATGAACTCACTGTATCTCTATGGCCCCGTTGATCTGCCCCCGTCAACCAGCCCAGATAACCCAGCGTGTGTGTAAGTGTGCGAACATCCATACCTCGGCTCCAGGACATTTTTCTATTAGCAATTTAACGCACAAACAAAAACATAATTCAATATACACGATGACAATCTAGACATACAAACAAAAATACACATGATTACAATGGCACTACGTCATGATGGATAAAAAAGATGAGCATTTTGATAGACTACAATGACAAGTCCATTGTTTGTCTACAGTGTATTGACCAGTATGGTCCCACTTTAAACAAAGTATAGCTTATAAAGGCTTTATATGCTTCAGAAATCATATTTAAGCGTATGTCATACTCTATCAATGCTGTATAAAGGGTGACATAACACGCTTATGGAGGATTTGTGAAAAGCATTCATGTAGTGCGTATGACGACTTCATGTATACTATATAAAGCCTCTAATAGTTGTACAGGGTCATAAACAAATTATATTACACTTCATGTGAGTGAATGACTTTGGTATTACTTTGCTTTCCTTGAATCATCGCTGAGAAGCCGCAGGGGCTGGTGAGAAAGGTCAGGGGCCGTAACGTTGGTTATGTTCACACACTAAAATGTTAGGAGCATATTTCCTGTGCAACCTTCTTTCTTTCTTTTTCTGGAGGGTCTTGTTCCTACATAGACCCAACAGATTTGTCAAGTCCTGGCCTTCAATCTTCTGTCCTGATGATTTTCCCAATCTTGATTCAAATGTGTATGTGTTTTGAGTTTCCATGGCAATTCTGTCTGTACAGTTAACCTCAATGTACAGATTTCTGGTAGACATTGTCAGTGGATGGGGTGAATTACTTGACTTGATGTAAAAGTGCTATAAAGATGTAATGAAAAGCTGCTTCATAAATGTTGTCTATTATTTTTTATCACCTATTGCTAAACTCCAGCTCCTACCAGCTCTCCAGTGGAATGTGTGTTGGTTTCTCCCTGGCACCTTTGGAAGCCCCCAGGGCTCCTAGTGGGATGTGAGCCTGGGAGAGGAGACGATCAAGGAAAAGGTTTGGATATAAACTCAGTATTCTTTTGTATTCTTTTGCCTGTTGTGGTGCAGTCAGAAGCCCAAAGACAAGAACAGTTAGGAACCATCATTTATTTCATTTATTTCCATCAGAGGAAGAAAACTGATGGAAAGAACTGACTGTTCTAGACTGATAAAGATGCACCCGACCTGTGGAAAAGTTACAGGGGAGAGGAATGAGCCAATTGGAAGATAGGGATGATTAGGTGGCCATGGTGGTATGAGGGCTATATTGGGAATTTAGCCAGGACACCAGGGTTAACACCCCAACTCTTATGATAAGTGACAAGGGATATTTAGTGACCACAGAGAGTCTAACATCCCATCCAATCACTGCCCTGGGGCATTGGGATATTTTCCAGCAGCATCTGGTCTCCCATCCAGGGACTGACCAGGACCAACCCTACTTAACTTCTGTGGCAAGACAGTAGTGGGATGCAGTGTGGTATGCTGCTGGCATGACACAGCTTCACCCAAAATACATCCTTACTTGAGGAAAGAGGGTAGAGCTCAATGATTGATCAGGGAGAAGGGGCTGGAGATGCTTTCCAGAATATCCTCATTGGGAAACTGTCCAGTGTTTTCCCAGCTGGAGTACTTCTCAGCACCTACTCCTCTCACTTCCTTAGTAAGGTGGTGGTAATACACTTTTTCAGGACCGTGTCTTGCAAAGATAATTCATAAAAATCCAAATAACTTCACAGATCTTCATTGTAAAGGGATTAAACACTGTTTCCCATGCTTGTTCAATTAACCATAAACAATTAGTGAACATGCACCTGTGGAACGGTCATTAAGACACTTACAACTTACAGACAGTAGGCAATTAAGGTCACAGTTATAAAAACATAGGACACTAGAGAGGCGTTTCTACTGGCTCTGAAAAACACCAAAAGAAAGATGCCCAGGGTCAATGCTCATTTGCGAGAACGTGCTTTAGGCATACTGCAAGGAGACATGAGGACTGCAGATGTGGCCAGGGCAATAAATTGCAATGTCTGTACTGTGAGACGCCTAAGACAGCGCTACAGGGGGACATGACGGACAGCTGATAGTCCTCGTAGTGGCAGACTACGTGCAACAAAACCAGCACAGGTTCGGTACATCTGAACATCACACCTGTGGGACAGGTGCAGGATGGCAACAACAACTGCCCGAGTTACACCAGGAACATACAATCCCTCCATCAGTGCTCAGACTGCCCGTAATAGGCTGAGAGAGGCTGGACTGAGGTCTTGTAGGCCTGTTGTAAGGCAGGTCCTCACCAGACATCACCAGCAACTATGTCGCCTATGGGCACAAACCCACTGTCACTGGACCAGACAGGATTGGCAAAAAGTGCTCTTCACTGACGAGTCGCGGTTTTGTCTCACCAGGGAAGATGGTCGGATTCGCGTTTATCTTTGAAGGAATGAGCATTACACAGAGGCCTGTACTCTGGAGCGGGATTGATTTGGAGGTGGAGGGTTCATCATGGTCTGGAGCGGTGTGTCACAGCATCATCGGACTGAGCTTGTTGTCATTGCAGGCAATCTCAATGCTGTGCATTACAGACATCATCCTCCCGCATGACAATGCCACCAGCCATCCTGCTCATTCTGTGAGTGATTTCCTGCAAGACAGGAATGTCAGAGTTCTCACATGGCCAGCAAAGAGCCCGGATCTTAATCCCATTGAGCACATCGGAGGGTGAGGGTGAGGGCTAGGGCCACTCCCCCCAGAAATGTCTGGGAACTTGCAGGTGCCTTGGTGGAAGAGTGGGGTAACATCTCACAGCAAGAACTGGCAAATCTGATGCAGTCCATGAGGAGGAGATGCACTGCAGTACTTAAATGCACCAGATACCGCCTGTTACTTTTGACCCCCCCCCTCTCCCCTTTGTTCAGGGACACATTATTCCTTTTCTGTTCGTCACATGTCTGTGGAGCTTGTTCAGTTTATGTCTCAGTTGTTGAATCTTGCTATGTTCATACAAATATTTACACATGTTTAGTTTGCTGAAAATAAACACAGTTGACAGTGAGAGGATGTTTTTTTGCTGAGTTTATAAACAATTTCAAAGATATTACAGAGTTAAAGTACATATAAGGAAATCAGTCAATTGAAATAAATTCATTAGGAGCTAATCTATGATTGTCACATGACTGGGAATACAGATATGCATCTGTTGGTCACAGATACCATTAAAAAAGGTAGGGGCATGGATAAGAAAACCAGTCAGTATCTGGGGTGACCACCATTTGCCTCATGCAGTGCAACACATATCCTTCACATAGAGTTGATCAGGCTGTTGATTGCGGACTATGGAATGTTGTCCTACTCATCTTCAATGTCTATGTGAAGTTGCTGGATACTGGCAGGAACTGGAACACGCTGTCTTAACATCAAACCAGAGTATCCCAAACATGCTCAATAAGTGACATGTCTGGTGAGGATGGAGGCCATTTTCAGCATCAAGGAATTGTGTACAGATCCTTGCGACATGGGGATGTGCATTATCATGCCGAAACATGAGGTAATGGCGGCGGATGAATGGGACTTCAATGGGCCGTCACGGTATCTCTGTGCATTCAAATTGCCATCGATAAAACGCAATTGTGTTTGTTGTCTGTAGCTTATGCCTGCCCATATCATAACCCCACCGCCATATTCTGGCACTCTGTTCACAATGTTGACATCAGCAAACAGACAGCCATACACGCTGCCTGTTATCTGTCCCATTAGAGTTGAAACAGGGATTCATCCATGAAGAGTACACTTCTACAGCGTTTCAGTCACCATCGAAGGTGAGCATTTTCCAACTGAAGTCGCTTACAATGCTTATGATAGAGAAATTAACATTACATTCTCTGGCAACAGCTCTGGTGGACATTCCTGCAGTCAGGGTGTCAAATGCACGCTAACTCAAAACTTGAGACTGGGATTGGGATTTAATTGTATATATTTTTTAAGTGAACTCTCTTAAGTTTCGAACTCATCATTTTTTGGTAAGCTTGCTATTTTGGTGGGTTTGGTGTGGCACTTTGCTTTATTGGCGTGTACAGTAGGCCTCTCATCGTCAGATTGGCACACCATGGAACCATGAAGTGTCTTTAGGACGTAAGCTGTCCAGTTTGACATGTCTTCAGTATAAATCTTAACACGTTTTTAAAAACATTTCAGGGTTGAGCAGTCACTAGACAGGTTTAGACCAAGGCCATGGCTGCAGGGCTAACAAAAGTGGTCTTGGAGAGTGCAGAGTTGTCTTTGGCTCAGTTGGTAGAGCATGGAGCTTGCAACTCCAGGGCTGTATTGCACAAAACAAGTATACACTTCCTATTTACTGTAAGTCACTCAGAGCGTCTGCTAAATGACTGAAATGCAAAATGTACAATTCAGGAGACCTCCTTAACCATCTTCTACCCTACGCCGTGTACTGTATCTCCAACCATCAAACACATTAACAGAAAAGCAACAAAACATTTTTTATGTCATTTACTTCTTTGATGAACACATTGTCTGTCACTGCTGTTCATACACATTTCACCTTAAACTGATAATTACACCTAACCCTCAACCTTACTCTTCAGTAGATCACACAACCTTGTGCAATGAAATACTCTTTGTCATATCTATGTATTGTCTTCCAAATCAAATCAAAGTTTATTTGTCAGTGAAATGCTTTCCATATCTTACTTTGTTGAAATGTCTATTTGTATAAAGGATTCTGTTGCCAGGAACAAAACCAATTTCCCCCTTAGGGAAGTAATAATGTTTACATTTAATTTTAAAAGTGTTTTTACAACTGAAGCATTTTTTAAGTCAAGTCAATATTTTGTAATGCCAGCAAGACAAGCATGCAATATGCCATTTACAATGTAGTTGCTCCTGAATGGTTTTAGACCCCTGATCATTTCCATTGTTTTCCCAGTTGTTTGTTTAAAGTTATGTTGAACAAAAACATAAATTGTTGGAAATATTTCTGGAAGTAAAATTTGGGATGGGAAGATGCAGAGCCCTAAGTGGGCCCTAACATTGTGTGGGTCTACTGAGTGATTAACATATAACAGGAGTATGCATATATAACACAATCTAAAGAAGAGATGCTGTGGGATGTGGAGATTGAATGGAACGCAAACTTAGCTTTGTAATGCATTTAAAGGATGAAAGTGTATGGGAAAGTTTGATGTTGGTGTGAATTACTCTGTTATCATAATAGTTTGAAGGTCTCGGCTCGAAAGCCACTGACACACACCATGGGGAGTCTCTCTCAATCTCTCTCATTCTTTTAGTTTTTCAGATTTGCCAGCAGGCTTCATAGTTTGTTTCATTCTGACTAAATCATGAACACATTGGTGCATAGCTCAGAGCATTCTAACGCATTCAATGTCAGTACCAGAGCAAAACATCTACAGTTGAAGTCGGATGTTTACATACACTCTGGTTGGAGTCATTAAAACTTGTTTTTCAACCACTCCACAAACTATAGTTTTGGCAAATCGGTTAGGACATCTACTTGGTGCATGACACAAGTAGTTTTTCCAACAACTGTTTACAGACAGATTATTTCACTTATAATTCACTGTATCACAATTACAGTGGGTCAGAAGTTTACATTAATTAAGTTGACTATGCCTTTAAACTGCTTGGGAAATTCCAGAAAATTATGTCATGGCGTTAGAAGCTTCTGATAGGCTAATTGACATCATTTGAGTCAATTGGAGGTGTACCTGTGGATGTATTTCAAGGCCCACCTTCAAACTCAGTGCGTCATAACCTGAAACATAACCTGAAAGGCCGCTCAACAAGGAAGAAGCCACTGCTCCAAAACCACCATTAAAAGAGCCAGACTACGGTTTGCAACTGCACATGGGGACAAAGATTGTACTTTTTGGAGAAATGTCCTCTGTTCTGATTAAACAAAAATAGAATTGTTCGGCCATAATGACCATCATTATGTTTGCAGGAAAAAGGGGGAGGCTTACAAGCCAAAGAACACCATCCCAACCGTGAAGCACGTGGGTGGCAGCATCATGTTGTGGGGGTGCTTTGCTGCAGGAGGGACTGGTGCACTTCACAAAATAGATGGTATCATGTGGTAGGAACATTCACCCAACTTATTGTGGAAAGCTTGTGGAAAGCTCCCAGACACGTTTGACCCAAGTTAAACGATTTACAGGCAACGCTACCAAGTACTAATTGAGTGTATGTAACCTTCTGACCCACTGGGAATGTGATGAAAGAAATAAAAGCTGAAATAAATCAATCATTCTTAAAATAATGTGGTGATCCTAAATGACCTAAAACAGAGAATTGTTACTAGGATTAAATGTCAGGAATTGTGAAAAACTGATTTTAAATGTATTTGGCTGAGGTGTATGTAAACTTCCGACTTCAACTGTATGTATACAGTTTTTTTTTTGTCTGCAATTGTTTTACGACTCTTTCTTCCAAATCCAATATTATTCAAATTCCGTTTTGGAGCTATTCTGCCTTCTAGTGTGTCCAAATGTTTCTTCATTTGTTGTTCTTTTACAGACCGAAGAATCAATGACAGTCTTGTTACTGCATTTTATTTAATTGGATTTTGTGGGCTGCTGGGAATGGAGGGGTAGTTAGGAGACGAGTGGTTTGAAACAGTGGACACACAGGCCAGCCTCGTTCCACCATGCTGATCATGCAAGCTTACATGTTTTGTTACGTGGTGTAAAACAAGCTGGCCCTCTCAATCTGACAGGCCTTCAGGCCTGTCAATCACCCGCATATTCCAAACAATCAGGACACTTGGATGCAATCCAGGGTTCTGACACCTCAATTCAGTGAGTGCTTTCGTTACATGCCATCACAAGAAGAAGAAAGTGTGGTGCTGCCGGACTGTTCACATTTTCCTTCATAACCAAAGTGTTTAGTATTTAGTATTTATTAGAATTCCCACTACTCTTCCTGGGGTCCAAACACGATTAAAACAATTACATTACAACAAAAAATAAAATAAAACAATAAATCATACAAGATATTATTACATCATTAGTGTGCCTCCATTGGAATAAGTAACTGTTGTAAATTCTAGTGGGTTAATGTTGGGTGTAATGTCAGTGAATGGTAGTTACTTTACCATGAAATGTAAATGTGTAGATAATTAATATCAGGGCCGGCGTTATGGTTGGGCTGTAAGGGGCCTGGCCCGCCCTACCGCACCTCCTTTCCCATCCAAATAAAATATTGAAATATTGATCATTTAATTTACCAAGACGCACGCCAACAGAAAGCTGCCTCAATCTCAGATAAAGCATCCGAGCTAGTGAAACAGCGGCTCTCTGTCTCATTATGTGTAGATGCTGTCTGGACCAAAAGAGCATGTCATACTACAGTATTTCTGGCCAGACTGCATCAGATGAATGGGCTACATATGTTATAGTAAGACAGAGGGGCACTGTTTCGCTCACTCGGATGCTTTCTCCAGTGAGAGAATTCAGCAGAGAGGAAGAAGTGAAGCGAGGGGGCTAACTCTTGCCAAAATCGGTCCAGAATAAGCCCGATGCATTTCTACACTGTGTAAAATATTCAGACATAAGCTTGTCCCCTGCCTCACCACATTTGGGACCACGACTCTAATTGTAAGGGTGGACACATGAGCATCTCGTCATTATATACAGACCTCTGGTTTCAGCCTCTTGCGAAGTGGAAAGGAAAGTTGGCAGGTACACAGTGCACTGTTAGGATGCTGGCTTTCCCTAAAGTAAATTAATGTTTTACCAAAATTATATAATCACTCCTGTCTAAGTAAAAACATTCTAAATAATTCACCAGAGAGCATGACTTAGCCACAGAAGATCATTAGCTTATTAAAAAAAATAGCTGTGGATTGTTTCAAATCACAAGTGTGTAGGCCTATGCCTATTTGGGAATCCCGCAATTCGGGCACTCGCATGGCACTATGTCTAGCTGATTGTGTGAAGATGTGTGTGAAGATAATATGTCCTGAGTATAATTTGAAATGTTGCAACAAGAAGGGGAGAGGTGTGATACAACAACACAATCGCACACTCAATTTGTGTAAATATGTACAAAAATAACAGATTTCGTGCATTTTTGTGTGGCTTAATTCATGTGAAAAGACACATTTCTGTACGACTTCATTCATAGGAAAATAGATTTTTTTGGGGGAAAACTTCAGAACAATCTTTTGAAAGTTATTAGAACAATGCATGATGGGCAACTGCCTTTTTTTGTGTCCCACATTTATTTACATAAAAAAAAACTTGTAACAACCAAATATTGTTAATCAACCAGGTTGTCACCGAAATAATTATAATACAATAGAAGCTATACATTGTTTCTATTTTATTAAACGAATACTGTTTTCTATGCTTGTTTTAGCATAATACTTTGGGATACTGGTGCACTTGTAGTCGGAAATTATAATACACACAATAATACACACGAACACTTACACAGATATAGCCAACTGATGACTTTTGTATGAACTATTTGTATCTAGTTGTCTTGTATTCATCATATTTAACAGGTAAATGTTTAGTCAGTAATGATTAACATGGTTAATAGTCGTAAATCTCTGCTTGATTTAGCGTTTGCTATGAATCCACACGTTCTGTATTTCCACTGAAGAAAGCAATAATTAATCAACACACCACTGTAAATATAATGGAAATTGCTCTCTGTAAATAAGTGGTGAGAAATGCTCAGTCTGAAGCCATTCTGCTATGGGTTTCACAGCCCTATAATATTGATACAAGTTATATCACCTTAAAAGGGGTTTATTTACAACCTATGGGGTATAACATTTTGGGCAAGTGGTGTAGGAAGGTCTGACATATAACCCCTAACTTGAGTTCAGTCTTTGCCAGTGAGAACCAAGAGGGGCCTAGCTTCGTCCTTCATGACTGGGAAAGGCCTCCATTCTACGCTTTATAAAATCCTACATCCATCTCATTAGATCAGAACAGGATGGATCAAAAGTGATTCACATTACTGGTTTGCATCCTAAAAAAAGGATAGCTGTGCTTTGCTGCATAACACACTTGCAGTATCTTGATCACAACTGTAGTGACTATTTCTATCCGTCACGCCCATTGTTGCTTATCCATTGTTCACTAGATACATCAATGTAGTTACACCCAATACAATCTTGAACAACAGAATGCTTCCCACCACTAGATGTGATGTGATCTTAATGTTGCCACTAATAAAGCGAAGGAAGTGAAAATGCAACAGTGACTCTAACCAGGGCTCTTACGTGGCAAAGTAAGCTCTAACGGCCATTGCCATGAAAGTGTAGTAGGCCTCAAGACAGAGGCAGTAGGTCTACAATGCTGGCATATACCTTGTTACAATAGCCTACGTATATAACATGATTGACACAGCCATAATAATCATCATGAAATGGCCTTGTACAGTAAGTGCCATAAGTGTAAGCCAACATTATTCATTATCTTTACAGTAGCCTGTTTAAATTAATTGATATGGCTAAATTAATCGTAGTCCAGACTCATTATAGTTGCAAATACCATGCAGTTGCATAAGGGAAATCAAACCAAACCTATTTTTTTGGCAGGTCTTCTGTTTCCCCACATGTATTGATTAATTAATTTCCCATAATGAAAATGTATCTCCATTCCCCTTTTAAATACCTTCATCGATGCCACAAAAAAAATAGATAAATAAAGCTTTGTATTCTAATCTGGCAACCCTCATAAAATCCGACATAATACTTTGGGATACCGGTGCTAAGGGAAAACAAGCAGAGAAAACAGCATTCGCATTAATAAAAATAATACAAAAGTAAGACTACTATTATATTATAAGTATTTTGTTGACAACCTGGTTGATTAACAATGTTGGGTTGTTAACATGTTTGTTTTAATATACAGTACCAGTCAAAAGTTTGGACACACCTACAGTACTCATTCCAGGGTTTTTCTTTATTTTTTACAATTTTCTACATTGTAGAATGATAGTGAATACATCAAAACTATGAAATAACACACATGGAATCATGTAGTAACCAAAAAAGTGTTAAACAAATGAAAATACATTTGAGATTCTTCATTGTAGCCATCTTTTGACAGCTTTGCACACTCTTGGCATTCTCTCAACCAGCTTCATGAGGTACTCACCTGGAATATATTTCAATTAACAGGTGTACCGTGTTAAAAGTTAATTTGTGGAATTTCTTTCCTTCTTAATGAGTTTGATCAAATCGGTTGTGTTGTGACAAGGTAGGGTTGGTATACAGAAGATAGCCCTATTTGCTAAAAGACCAAGTCCATATTATGTCAAGAACAGCTCAAATAAGCAAAGAGAAATGACAGTCCATCATTACTTTAAGACATGAAGGTCAGCCAATCCGGAAAATAACAAGAACTCTGAAAGTTTCTTCAAGTGCAGTCGCAAAAACCATCAACCAGCTATGATGAAACTGGCTCTCATGAGGACCGGCAAGAAACATGAGCAATGAACTTTAGACCGGTGGAAATCTGTTCTTCGGTCAGATTTTTGAGATTTTTGGTTCCAACCGCCATGTCTTTGTGAGACGCAGAGTAGGTGAATGGATCATCTCCACATGTGTAGTTCCACCGTCAAGCATGGAGGAGGAGGTTTGATGGTGTGGGGGGTGCTTTGCTGGTGACATTGTTGGTGATTTATTAGGAATTCAAGGCATGCTTGACAGTACAACCAGCTGTGGGATGTCACAATCTCAGACAAAGTGTTCATTCTGGTCTTTCTGAAGCGCTGCTTGATGAGGCCTAAGCACCAGTCAGGGGAAAACTTGGTGTGGCCTGTGATCAGGAAGTGAAGGTCCAGACTGTTGTGGAGGTTGAGCATGGTCCGCCAGGCACAATACCAGAGCACAAACTTGTTCATGTTTTGGCCACTGCAGTTATCACAATTAGGTTCCACACTTGTTTCCCCAACTCCGTAGTTGCTGAAGAAATGGTGCATGTAGTTGATGACTGCGCTGCTGCCTTTGCTGGATGACATGCCTTCATCAATCAAGTCGTTGACTTGTTGGGGCATTCCGTCACAGCCTACACCAAAAGTTAACCAAATAGTTTCAATGTTAACTAGTTAGCTAGCTTACATTAGGCTATAACTAGCCATGCAAAATTGCATTCTGAGATAACATTACTACACACAGATCGTAAACGTAATGTTCGCTAGTGAGCCAGCCATCTAATATCAGCTAGCTAGCTAACAGTAAGCTTTAACTTGGTGTCTTTTGTTTAGACATGTATCTAGCTAGGTAGATAGCTAAAAAATGAACCATAATACAACTCCATAGAGTACTAGCAATACAAACCGATTGTCATAGAGAAGTTAACAAAATAGTTAACCAAATAGCTTCAATGTTAGCTAGGTAACATTAGGCTATAACTAGCAATGCAAAATGGAATTCTGAGATAACATTACTATACACAGATTATGAATGTAATCTAGCCTTCTTTTTTTTCTAGGCAAGTCAGTTTAGAAGAAATTCTTATGTTTAATGATGACCTAGGAACAGTGGGTTAACTGCCTTGTTCAGGGGCAGAACTGCAGATTTTTACCTCGTCAGCTTGGGGATTTGATCTTACTTATTTTTCACCATAATTTGCAAATAAATTCATAACTCCTACAATGTGATTTTCTGGATTTCTTTTCCTAATTTTGTCTGTCATAGTTGAAGTGTACCTATGATGAAAAATACAGGCCTCTCTCATCTTTTTAAGTGGGAGAACTTGCACAATTGGTGGCTGACTAAATACTTTTTTTGCCCCACTGTAGTTATCCACTGCCCCATATAGTCAAGCACACAGTCTGGTTTGATTTTTCTCTCTCCCGTCAGGTGGTCCACCTTCTCTCTGGCTGACATGTTTGCTGTATGGACAGTGGAGAGAACATGGATGTCTCATTTGTCATGGCACTTTACTGCCAGCTGTTGACATTTCTTATTTTGTATAACAGGTCATTTCGGATGTCAGTAGCATTGTTGATGAAATGCAGTCATAGCAGCAGAACTAGGAAGCGGTCCTGGGAAAATAGGGTGCTCCAGTCTTCTCTTAGGGAGTTCTTTACTATCCCCATGAGAAGGACTGGCACCAGGAAGGTATACATTTCACTAATTGTGGTTGTCCCCCCACTCCTGACTCTCTCTTCTCCTGTAGCTCCAAAGCATAGCGATTGGTCTCTGCTATGTCTCCCTGCCTCAGATGGAAATGGCAAGGGGTGTTGCACTCCAGATTGGGACTCATCAAAGCAAACAGCAGGGCCAGGAGGGGTGAAATGGCGGACAGCCTTCAAGCTACCACAGAACTCCTGTTCTTCATCCACTTTCAGTCTGCCTCCATCACCACCAGCCTCTTCAAAGGGAACTAGGACTTTGTCAGTGGACAAGGGGTCCTCAGATTCAGGGTTCTCAATGAATGGGGGGCAGCTCCTCACTGTCACTCAGAATCTGATTCCTGACTTTCAGACTCATTGTCAGAATTTTTTTACATCTCCAGCATGTCCACATTTGTGAGTTGTCTCCTTTTGAAAGACATTGCTAATGCTACAGCTTAGCTCACTAGCTACATACATAAACAACAACACTGAATGGCTCAGTGGGAGTGAGAGGTTACGTGATTGACTGCCTGCACGCGCCATTTGTATCAATAAATCACTATCAGAAAATGTTGTGTGGTAATTATTGATATATTTACTCTTTTATTCACATTTTTCAATTACCGGTGATAAATCAAGCATTCTGATTTTCGCATAGATTGTAATGGGCACATAGTACGTGTGTAAAATATTGTTTTGAAGGTTGTACTGATTATGATGAGCTAAGGAAATTCCAGCTATGTGTGGGGCCATGTTTGTTGACATACAATGTATTCTGGGTTTCTCTTAATTGTCTGTCGGACCAAAGATGCTATAACAAAATGAGGTGAGTAAGGGTTCACAAATTTTTTGAGAACTTCAGGAAGTGAATGGTGGGATGTGAACAATGGTAGACGACACACCCCTTCAACATGCATACTATAAACAGACCAAACTCATCTTGTCTTCTCTTATTATCTTTGGTTTCTGTGAGGAAAAAAAGCATGGCTAAAAAAAGTGTGGCAAGCTCAATTGCTGATTGTTGCGTCATTCAAATCTAGCCATTCTAAATAAGCGGGTGTGATCGTACGCTTCAGGGACCACTGTAGAACGATCACACCCATGTGATGGTACATGTGAAAGGGTCAAGTTTATCTTCAAATGGCTCTCCTGTGAAGTAGTGACCAGTGACATACGCCTAGTTTCCTGAAACGGGTCATATATGTAGGAACTCCTTCAAGACTGATGGAAAGGCATTTCAGGTGAAGCTGGTTGAGAGCATGCCAAGATTGGGCAAAGCTGTCCTTAAGGCAAAGGGTGGCTACTTTGCAGAATCTAAAATCTAAAATATATTTTGATTTGTTTAACACCTTTTTGGTTGCTACATGATTTCACGTGTTATTTCATAGTTTTGATGTCACTATTATTCTACAATCTAGAAAGTAGTCAGAATAAAGAAAAACCATTGGATGAGTAGCTGTGTCCAAACTTTTCACTGGTACTGTATATATCCATTGTTTCTTAAAGAATATAACTTACAAATGCCTCATGAGGTTAGATCAGCTGTCACACTCCATGAGAACCCAAAATATTAGCTTGTTTTTCTTCAATGTTTTTAAACATTGTAAACGTAAACACACACACACTGTATAGCCTCATTACATGGTTAAAACAATAATTTGAATATCGTGGATGGTCAGTCCTTGCATCCATAGCTCTGTCTATTAATCTGAGAGTGGTTATCCCTCAGCTTTTTACCAAAACAAAGGCGGGGCCGACGTGTTGCTATTGTTTCTTCTGTGGATTTGCCCTTTAAACAGCTGCATATTATCAAGATATCAAAATATCACAAACAAAAAGGTAAAGTATAGGCCTATAGTAAATGCAGCATATGGCATTCATTTTTCACATGTACATAAAACTTTTCAGTAGTGTTCAAAGCATGCCATTCCATGAGGGCAGCATTTATTGTTCAACACAAATCAATGAGCCCAATCCGTCCTCCATGACAACTAAATCATAAACAACAGAGCAGGGCTGGCTAATAAGTTCCTAGTTTTGGGGTCATGCTCAGGTAAAACAATTTGGCTAATCTATGCTTCCATATTTTCAGTCCTATTCTTGAAGATCAAGGGGTATAACATTTATTGGAAAACTGGGATTCTGATAGACTTTGTTTTTATTGTAAAGATATAATTTAATCATATTATTATATTTAGTAGAAAGCAATGGGTTAGAAGAAGCCTACATAACCAACACATAAAGGAACATTTAACATCCATATATGGCCAGCTATATAAACTTTAACGTTGATCTATCCTGCAATAGATGTCGTTCAATTGGTAACATACTTTTGTGTCTTCTAATGCCTCTTCAGGGGAAAGTAATCTAAAATTAACTGAATGCAATCAGATTACGTTACTGAGTTTGGGTAATCCAAAATGTATATTATTGATATTGATATTGATATTAGTGTTTGATCTGATTTGAATACAAATGCCGATAGTGGACAACCTTGTTTTACTCCTCTTAACAGTTTAATACTTTTTGAGAAATAGCCATTATTTACTATTTTACACCAAGGGTTACTATACATAGCTTTAACCCATTGTATAAGATATTCTACAAAAACTCAACCTAGACTTTGGAATGGTCAACAGTGCCGTGCCAGAGGATCTCAAGCTGAGTCCTGACTATGGAGATACAATATCAGAGATATAGGATTTGGCTAAACTAAGCCTAACCTTAAATGTGATTAATAACATTATGTATAACTCTCTCCAGATCAGTGACTGAATTTTTTTTGCGATATTACTTAGATGGTAAAAGCAGGACTGGACAACGTTCTTTACATTCAGTTTGAGGTTTAGGTCATGGTCCAAGAAGACAGCAAGGTTTCTGGCTGTGGGCTTTACTGTAACGGATTTCCTCCTCTTCGTCTGAGGAGGAGTAAGGATCGGACCAAAGCGCAGCATGGTAAGTGCTCATGATTTGTAATAATAATCAAAACTGAACACTGAATAACAAAACAACAAAGAAACAACCGAAACTGTTCTGTCTGGTGCAGACACACAAAGACGGAAAACAATCACCCACAAAACACAATTGAAAACAGGCTACCTAAATATGGTTCTCAATCAGGGACAACGATTGACAGCTGCCTCTGATTGAGAACCATACCAGGCCAATCACAGAAAATCATAGAATAACTAACATAGACAACCCACCCAACTCAACGCCCTGACCATACTAAAACGAAGACAAAAACAAAGGAACTAAGGTCAGAACGTGACATTTACGTAGGTGAACAAATGACCAAGATTATTTACAGTTTGGGTTCTAGCAAGGTGCTGGCCAAATAAAACAACCTTCTATTTCTTATCAATGAGCTGGTGAAAATTGTCAGACATTCAACATTTGATGTCAGCAAGAAACTTGTGAAGGGTAGCTACACTAGCTTGGTCACTGGGACTGATTGGTAAAACGCTGCATGTCATCCTCACAGAGGTGAATCTGAATGTTATCATTGCGGATGATGTCCCCAAGGTTTCCCATGTACAGGGAAAAAATAGTGGGGCCCAGATTCAACCCTTGAAGGACACAATAGTGAATAGTTGCTGTGGAAAGGTTATTGGGTTTCAGCCCCCTGCTGACCAAGGCATTGTCCATCTCTGTCCACACAGACATACTGCAGCTAACTAACCTGCTACACTCAATTTCACCACCACAGCTGTTGTTACGTAGTGCCAAAATCAATATCTTTGTTTTGACAGTTACTGTATTCAAGTCTGATATCTATCGCTTTAAGATAGATTGAGTTCCATCCAAACGGCTAGCTGGCTCAGTCAAACTCAAGACCACATATGGATTTTTCAGGCATCTCACTCTTCCCCTTCTAGGAAATGTGACTTGTCTCTTGGAAACAGATCTCTCATGGCAGCAGGACCACTGTTCATGTGACTGCAGCTGCACTGCGTGATACTGCCCATGCTGATCTGGTTTTAATAGTCTTATAACAGTGAATGGAATGTCAGTTATATCTAGTGATATACAGGTAACTTCCTACCCTTCTAATTGCCAAACTATCCTTGTGGCAGTCCATTTAATGAGTTGTCAGCATTGAACTTTTTTATATTATTTCCATACACTTTGCCTACATTGTTAATTAAGGGCCCTTTGCTGGTTGAAAATACAACCTATAGAGGCTATTATTGCCCATTTTAATTGAAATCTAGTAAGGTACTTAAAGTACTTAATTGTTACTCAGAAATGATTTGATATTGATATAAACACAGCTGCATTTGGCATTTAAAAGGAATTTGGCATTTAAAGGAAAATCTTCCTTCATTACAAAATACAGAACATTAAAAGACAAGAACAGCTCAAGGACAGATCTACATACATTTCCAAAAAAGGCACATGTAGCCTATATATCAATACATACTCACAAATTATCTAGGTCAAACATGGGAGAGACGTTGTGTGGTGAGGTGTTGCTTTATCTGTTTTTTGAAACCAGGCTTGCTGTTCATTTGAGCAACATGAGAAGGAACAACATTCCATAATGGCTTTATATAATAATGACTCTATATAATAATGTACACTTTCTAGAATTTGTTCTTGATTTGGGAACTGTGAAAAGACCCCTGGTGGCATGTCTGGAAGGGTAAGTGTGTGGGTCAGAGCTGTGTGTAAGTTAACTATGCAAACAATTTGGGATTTTCAACACTAACGTTTTGCAGTCAGTCTCTCCTCAACTTTTAGACAGGAGAAACTTGCATGCATGGTAATTACAGTTGAAGTTGGAAGTTTACATACACCTTAGCCAAATACATAAAACTCAGTTTTTCACAATTCGTAACATTTAATCCAAGTAAAAATGCCCTGTCTAAAGTCAGTTAGGAACACCACTTTATTTTAAGAATGTGAAATGTCAGAATAATAGTAGAGAGAATGATTTATTTCAGAATTTCTTTCTTTCATCACATTCCCAGTGGGTCAGAAGTTTACATACACTCAATTAGTATTTGGTAGCATTGCCTTTAAATTGTTCAACTTGTTCATCCTGCCCTGCCTATCTAAGGTCTTCGAAAGCCAAGTCAACAAACAGGTCACTGACCATCTCGAATCCCACCGTACCTTCTCCGCTGTGCAATCTGGTTTCCGAGCCGGTCATGGGTGCACCTCAGCCACACTCAAGGTACTAAACGATATCATAACCGCCATCGATAAAAGACAGTACTGTGCAGCCGTCTTCATCGACCTTGCCAAGGCTTTCGACTCTGTCAATCACCATATTCTTATCGGCAGACTCAGTAGCCTCGGTTTTTCGGATGACTGCCTTGCCTGGTTCACCAATTACTTTGCAGACAGAGTTCAGTGTGTCAAATCGGAGGGCATGCTGTCCGGTCCTCTGGCAGTCTCTATGGGGGTGCCACAGGGTTCAATTCTCGGGCCGACTCTTTTCTCTGTGTATATCAATGATGTTGCTCTTGCTGCGGGCGATTCCCTGATCCACCTCTACGCAGACGACACCATTCTATATACTTTCGGCCCGTCTTTGGACACTGTGCTATCTAACCTCCAAACAAGCTTCAATGCCATACAACACTCCTTCCGTGGCCTCCAACTGCTCTTAAACGCTAGTAAAACCAAATGCATGCTTTTCAACCGGTCGCTGCCTGCACCTGCATGCCCGACTAGCATCACCACCCTGGATGGTTCCGACCTAGAATATGTGGACGTCTATAAGTACCTAGGTGTCTGGCTAGACTGCAAACTCTCCTTCCAGACTCATATCAAACATCTCCAATCGAAAATCAAATCAAGAGTCGGCTTTCTATTCCGCAACAAAGCCTCCTTCACTCACGCCGCCAAGCTTACCCTAGTAAAACTGACTATCCTACCGATCCTCGACTTCGGCGATGTCATCTACAAAATGGCTTCCAACACTCTACTCAGCAAACTGGATGCAGTCTATCACAGTGCCATCCGTTTTGTCACTAAAGCACCTTATACCACCCACCACTGTGACTTGTATGCTCTAGTCGGCTGGCCCTCGCTACATATTCGTCGCCAGACCCACTGGCTCCAGGTCATCTACAAGTCTATGCTAGGTAAAGCTCCGCCTTATCTCAGCTCACTGGTCACGATGGCAACACCCATCCGTAGCACGCGCTCCAGCAGGTGTATCTCACTGATCATCCCTAAAGCCAACACCTCATTTGGCCGCCTTTCGTTCCAGTACTCTGCTGCCTGTGACTGGAACGAATTGCAAAAATCGCTGAAGTTGGAGACTTTTATCTCCCTCACCAACTTCAAACATCAGCTATCTGAGCAGCTAACTGATCGCTGCAGCTGTACATAGTCTATTGGTAAATAGCCCACCCTTTTCACCTACCTCATCCCCATACTGTTTTTATTTATTTACTTTTCTGCTCTTCTGCACACCAATATCTCTACCTGTACATGACCATCTGATCATTTATCACTCCAGTGTTAATCTGCAAAATTGTAATTATTTGCCTACCTCCTCATGCCTTTTGCACACATTGTATATAGACCCCCCCTTTGTTTTCTACTGTGTTATTGACTTGTTAATTGTTTACTCCATGTGTAACTCTTTGTTGTCTGCTCACACTGCTATGCTTTATCTTGGCCAGGTCGCAGTTGCAAATGAGAACTTGTTCTCAACTAGCCTACCTGGTTAAATAAAGGTGTTCTCAACTAGCCTACCTGGTTAAATAAAGGTGTTCTCAACTAGCCTACCTGGTTAAATAAAGGTGTTCTCAACTAGCCTACCTGGTTAAATAAAGGTGTTCTCAACTAGCCTACCTGGTTAAATAAAGGTGTTCTCAACTAGCCTACCTGGTTAAATAAAGGTGTTCTCAACTAGCCTACCTGGTTAAATAAAGGTGTTCTCAACTAGCCTACCTGGTTAAATAAAGGTGTTCTCAACTAGCCTACCTGGTTAAATAAAGGTGTTCTCAACTAGCCTACCTGGTTAAATAAAGGTGTTCTCAACTAGCCTACCTGGTTAAATAAAGGTGAAATAAAAAATAAATAAAAAAACTTATTGCTCACATACACTTTTTCAGTTCTGCCCACAAATGTTCTATAGGATTTAGGTCAGGGCTTTGTGATGGCCACTCCAATACCTTGACTTTGTGGCCCTTAAACCATTTTGCCACAACTTTGGAAGTATGCTTGGGGCCATTGTCCATTTGGAAGACTCATTTGTGATAAAGCTTTAACTTCATGACTGATGTCTTGAGATGTTGCTTCAATATATCCACCTAATTGTCCTTCCACAAGATACCATCTATTTTGTGAAATGCACTAGTCCCTCCCGCTGCAAAGCACCCCCACAACATGATGCTGCCCCCCCTCCCCCTCTCCCAGTGCTTCACAGTTGGGATGGTGATGTTCGACTTGCAAACCTCCCCCTTTTACCTCCAAACATAACAATGGTCATTATGGCCAAACAGCTCTATTTTTGTGTCATCAGAACAGAGGACATTTCTCCAAAAATTACGATCTTTGTCCCCATTTGCAGTTGCAAAGCATAGTCTGTCTTTTTTTATGGCAGTTTTGGATCAGTGGCTTCTTCCTTACTGAGCGGCCTTTCAGGTTATGTTGATATTGGACTCATTTTACTGTGGATATAGATACTTGTGTACCTGTTTCCTCCAGCATCTTCACAAGGTCCTTTACTGTTCTGGGATTGATTTGCACTTTTTGCACCAAAGTACGTTCATCTCTCGGAGACAGAACGGGACTCCTTCCTGAGCAGTATGACGCATGCGTGATCCCATGGTGTTCATACCTGCGTACTACTGTATGTACAGATGAACGTGGTACCTTCAGTAATTTGGAAATTGCTCCCAAGGATGAACCAGACTTGTGAACATCTACAACTTTTTTTCTGAGGTCTTGGCGGATTAATTTAGATTTTCCCTTGATGTCAAGCACAGAGGCACTAAACTTGAAGGTAGGCCTTGAAATACCTCCACTGGTACACCTCCAATTGACTCAAATGATGTCAATTAGCCTATCAGAAGCTACTAAAGCCATGACATAATTTTCTGGAATTTCTGGAATTTTCTGGAATTTTCCAAGCTGTTTAAAAGGCACAGTCAACTTAGTGGATGTAAACTTCTGACCCATTGGAATTGTGATACAAGGAATTAGAAGTGAAATAATCTGTCTGTAACAATTGTTGGAAAAATGACTTGTGTCATTCACAAAGTAGATATCCTAACCAACTTGCCAAAACTATAGTTTGTTAACCTGTTTGGAGACTGGTTTTTGTTTGGAATCTCGGATGACTGATGTGCCCAATATAATTGATAGCATTGGATAGAAAACACTCTGATGTTTCTAAAACTGTTAAAATAATGTCTGTGAGTATAACAGAACTGATATGGCAAGTGCAAACCCGAGGACAATCAATCCAGAATCTTTTTTTAAGCATGTGGAGCACTAAGGCAAACATAGTCTCTTTGAGCGCGTAAACGAGGGAACGCTCTTCAATATTTTACTTCCTTATTGAACATACTATTCTCTGTATGAAATATTATAATTTATTGAGATATTAGACTACCTGAGGATTAATTAGAAATGTCATTTGACTTGTTTGGACAAACTTTACAGGTAACCTTAGGGACTTTTGTGTGCCTGTTGAACGCGTGGATTACGGAACTTAATGACGCCTACTAAACAGACTTTTTGGGATATAAAGAAGGACATTATCGAACAAAACTACCATACCATGCCTTATCGAAGAGCCCTCACTGCTGCTCGATCATCCTAGTTTTCCAACTGAATTAAGGAAAATAATAATCCAAGAAGATGCCTTTTTGACACTGTCGCAAAGCTAACTAAAAAGCAGCATTCCCCAAGAGAGGATGGCTTTCACTTCAGCAGTGATAAATTCATTAACTTCTTTGAGGAAAAGATCATGATCATTCGAAAGGAAATTTGCGGACTTCTCTTCAAATCTGCGTATTCCTCCAAAACTCTGTTGTCCTGAGTCTGCACAACTCTGCCAGGACCTAGGATCAAGGGAGACACAAGTGTTTTAGTATTATATCTCTTGACACAATGATGAAAATAATCATGGCCTCTAAACTTTCAAGCTTCATACTGGACCCTACTCCAACTAAACTACTGTAAGAGCTGCTTCTTGTTCTTGGCCCTCCTATGTTGAACATAATAAACGGCTCTCTATCCACCGGATGTGTATCAAACTCACTAAAAGCGGAAGTAATAAAGCCTCTCTTGAAAAAGCAACACCCTGACCCAGGAAATCTAATAAACGATCGGCTATATCGAATCTCTCATGCCTCTCAAAGATTTTAGAGAACTGTTTGCCTTCCTGAACACACAGAATGTATACGAAACGCTTCAGTCTGGTTTTAGAACCCATCATAGCACTGAGACTGTGCTTGTGACGGTGGTAAATTACCTTATAATGGCGTCAGAACGAGGCTCTGCATCTGTCCCTTATCCGAACCGGATGGTAGGTGTTCCGAAGGTCCAATTTGGAAAAGATGGTTGCTCCCTGGAGAGTGTCGAAAGCTGAGGAGATGAGTCCTAGCGCGAAACGGTTTTTAACCGTAATGTCATTGAGACCCCGGTAGTCAATACATGGATGCAGGCGGGGAGGAAGAGAGACACATAAACCCAGCAGTGAGAGTGTCCTCAATATACCCTTCCATCGTTTCGGTCTCCGGACCCGACAGGGAATAAAGTCACACCCGAGGAGGTGTAGTGCCCGGGAGAAGGTAGATGGCACAAGCTTAGGGCCAATGAGGAGGAACCGAGGTGTCACAGGCCTTGCTGAAAACCTCCCGGAGGTCCTGGTATTCCGTAAAGACGGAGAGGTTTGTGGCTTCTCCCAAGCCCGCAGAAAGATGTCCCAGGGCAGGCAGTGCCGACTTCAGGCAATGTACATGGCAAAACGGGCTCCAACGCAGGATATAACCAGTTGCCCAGCTGATCAGAGGATTTTTCCTTTCGAGCCAGGAGAACCTCAAAACCACAGGTTCATGAGGGAATTCAATTGACAGGAACTCCATACTCTCACTGTGATTGCCCGACACTCTCAGGTTTTACCAGTCTACGTAGTGTCGTTGACTCTGCCAATAGAGCTCCCATCTAACACTCTGACATCCATGCGAATGGAGAGGGGTTGTGGGGATTCCTAGCTCTGAGACTAGGGTATCGTCCATAAAGCTCTCGTCGGCCAATGAGTCAATGAGCACCCAGAGAGATTTGGGGTAGCATGGAGAGAGGTATGAGCAATGGAGGATGGGAAACTCCCCATACGACTCAACAGCGTACTCATAGCTGCTTCATGAGCCTCGGTTTTTAATGCGCAGATTGCTAAGAAATGTCCCGTAGCTCCACAAAATAGACAGCTCTGGGTGTTAAGTCCGCATACGTGCTCAGCCGGAGACAATCTAGCCCTGCCCAGTTGCATGGGATCCGAATGAGGTGAGTCGGCAGCCCTCAGTCTTTCCCGAGTGAACTCGGGTGACATCGGGTTCACTTGGATATGTAGACTTCGGGGCTCTCTGGGATTCCTTGGAGGCGAGGTGGGAATCGATGGCAAGGGAGGGCAAAAGGGTACAGATTCCCTCTCCTTCCTATGTTCTCATAGTCTCCCATCGATCGGGGGAGTCTAGGTCCATTGGCAGCTCCCAGGCTGCGAGTTCATCTTTGATCACCTCCAATAATCTGTGAAGGAACATGTCGAACAATGCTTATGGGTTCCAGGCACTCTCAGCTGCCAAGGTGCAAAAATCCACCTTGTTGTCTTGGCGTAGCTGGATCGAACACCTTCCGTACTTCTGCCACAAACTCCTTCAGAATGAGGCAGACGGCGGACTGTTGCTCCCACACCTCTGTAGCCCAGGCGAGTGCCCCCCGGACAACAGCATTATGAGGTTACGAGCGGTCCGAGGGGAAAGAAGAAGGCTGCAGCTCAAAGATGAGAGAGCACTGGGAGAGAAAGGCCCTGCAGGTTCCAGAATCTCCAGTGTAGTGCTCTGGAGGAAGTAAGTGGGGTTCTCGGGACACTGGGGTAGGCTGGGAAGAACAATCGCTGGTGGCGATAACTCCTTGTGTCTTCCAATGGTGGCTCTTTGCTGGGAGATAACATTGTGGATCTGGTCGGAGTCTGCTGGGTCTGTCATGGCCAGTCGGGCCGGCAAAGGGCAGGTTGAGGGCAGGCAGGGGTTTGTGATCAGGTCAGAGTCTGGCAGGTACAGGATGGCAATCAGGTTTGGGGTCAGGGCAGGCAGAGGTTCGTAATCAGGTCAGAGTCAGGCAGGTACAGGACGACAGGCAGGCTCGGGGTCAGGGCAGGCAGAATAGTCAGAACTGAGAAAACTAGGATACAGAACTTGAGAAACAGGAAGACGGGAAAGTATGCTGGTAAGACCTGACAAGACAAGAGGAACTGGTTACAGACAAACAGAGAACACAGGTATAAATGCACCGGGGATAATTGGGAAGATGGGCGACACCTGGAGGGGGGTGGAGACAAGCACAAAGACATGTGAAACAGATCAGGGTGTGACAAGGTTATTATTGTGGAGTAACTACAATGTTGTTGATCCATCCTCAGTTTTCTCCTATCACAGATGTTAAACTAACTGTTTTAAAGTCACATTTGGCATCATGGTAAAATCTTTGAGCGGTTTCCTTCCTCTCCGGCAACTGAGTTGACTGGGTGTGTTAAAGGTGACTGGGTGTTAAAGGTGACTGGGTGTGTTAAAAAGGTGTAATTAAGTGTAATTAAAAACTTAACCGTGCTCAAAGGTATATTCAATGTTTGCTTTTATTTTACCAGTCTACCAATTTGTGCCCTTCATTATGAGTACTCAATATCTTGCCTCAAGACATTTCAGCTTTTCATTTGAATGAATATGTAAAAATGTCAAAAAACATATTTTCACTTTGACATTATGGGGTGTTGTGTGTAAGCCAGTAACACAAAATCAAAATGTAATACATTTTAAATTCAGGCCGTAACACAACAAAATGTGGAAATAGTCAAGGGGTGTGAATACTTTCTGAAGGCACTGTATACATAGCCAATAGGGCCTGGGGACCATAAAGACAGATGGGATGTTCAATGGCGATATAGCTTATTAGATAAGGAGATAGAGGATCGCAGTTATTTGGAGCATCATTGTCCGGGACTGTGGCTTTGGGTATGCCAGAAGGCTAATGTGATCAGTGATGTCCAGTCTGCCGAGTGTCATATAGCAGTGATTGGCTTGACTCTGTGTCAGACACCAATCTGAAAGTGAAATCTCAGCATCCTGACTTTCCCCCATGACCCAATGGACTGGAGCTGGGTCATCATTATATAATGTACTGAGTCTGACAACCTGGTCTCATGATTTAGTGGTCATATATTGACATTTTGAATGTCAGTATGTAATAAAAAAGAAATTTGACCAGTTATCTAGTCTTGAGTTTCCACCATAGCCACAGGAAGGGTCAAGGTTAAGGGTCAAACTATCTTCCCAGGCTATGGTTTAAACCTTTGACCAGAACTGAAGAATTCACCTTAATAATAAATAAATAGATAATCTGAATAATAAAGCATATGCATTCATATCATCGCATTTGCAGACAAACAGTAAAATACTATTCCTAATGTGATGACTAGGAATATGTCCAGATTTGGTACCAGTAGCCTAGTCACTGCAGGTTATTGAACTCAACAACTATTTGCAAAAATGACCTTCTGTACAGAGCGCACACTCGAGGTCCAGGGGTAAATTATTTTAGGCTGTCCGGGAAAACGTTGTCCTTTTACAAAAATGTTTTACCTAATTTTACAGATTGGAGAAATTAGCATAATATTTTTTTAGACCACAAAAAGACAAAAATGACAGGCTACTTTGATATTGACAAACTGAAAACAATTTAAAAAATTATCTCCTCTTGAATGCAACCAATAACGTATGTGTACGAAAGGGAGACACATAGATTGTACAATATGATGTCAATTTAATCTAATTACAAACATTCACTCATTGTAAAAATGCACTGAATTCAAGGATTTTCTACACAAAGGGTATTTTCTAATTCAACTCTACAAACAAGACCGAGCTGTTGTGTTTCAATAATGTCTCATTAAAGATCACATGATCAAGCTGAATCCTTTTTGCAATAGTTTACCATTGTGAACATACCGCCAATGTTCACAATGGTAAACTATTGCTATAAGGATTCAGCCTGATCATGTTATATTTAATGAGACATTATTGAAACACAAAATCTCTGTCTTGTTTGTAGAGTTGAATTAGACAATACCCTTCATGTTCACAGAGCTGCTCAATGTGTCTTCACATACAGAGTCTTGAAGATATTACAGGCCAGTTACAAAGGTTGTACAAATAACAAGTGGTCATACTGTGCCAAAGAGTTGGACTAAGATAGACATCTGATAGCACTCTCACTGCATTGGGTTTCATGGGTGCTCAACAGGGGCACCGCTCCATGTGTCAAGGAAAGTATGACTTGGGAAAGAGAGATTGATACAGTAGATTTTGACAGCAAGTTACAAAGAGAGGAGATTGAGAATGAGAGAGCAAGTAAGAGGAACAAGATAGAGAGTGTGGCTGGGGGATGGACAAAGACAGAGAGAAATAGGAGGGGTTATAACACTGCCTCTCAAAAGAAAAATGTTTTAATGAGGTACCAGTGAGGAGAGGCGGTCACACACACACCCACAACCCAATCCACACTCAGACTCGCTCAGTCATTCAGTCAGTGAAGACAGATATGGCTAAGCAGAGCTGAACTTCTTGTCAGTCAACATCCAGACATTGATCTTTCCCTCATTTGGTGTCACTTCTTTCCTTCTCTTTTCTCCTCATCGTTATGCACTTCAATTGGGAAATAATTGAATCACCACCAGAGAAAGGAACTTTGCTCCAATGACTCTAAAAGTGGACTCTACTCTTTTCTACTTGCCTAGGTCAGCCAGATGAACACACACAAACCAGCCCACAAAGCCAAGGTAGGTCCCCCACTCTGGAACCTTGGCATTTTGGGCATCTTATTCTGATGTCAACTTGTATCATTCCAAGCTTTCTTTGTTGAGGGCATAAATTATGGGCTGGAAATTGTAAGCTGAATGCTAGATATTTTGTTATCAACATTTGTTATCGACATTAATGACATGTATTTATTTGTTTTAAATTATGTATTCATCATGGCTGTGGATTTTGTTTAGAGTATAAGGTCTAAGTTTGCAATTCACACAGAGAGTGATGCTTTGACTTGATTGAAGGCAAGTTTATTTTATTAAGCCACATACTTTGTGTGAATTTGACAAGACAGTTATTGAGTTGTAATTAACTGCATTTTCTGTTCCAGTCTGTACTGTGAAACACACCCAGTGTAGCCAATGGATCTTAGGGAGTGAGAAGAAATATTGGAAGCATTTTTTTGTTGCTTATGAAATGATCTTGGGATGCGTCACAGGTTTATGAAACAACTTCTGTGGCCCATCTAAAACACACAGTACCACACTGAAAAGTTAACATCTAGGATGACATAAGAACACTGTCTTTTTTTAAATGTCTCTTCTTGAACTTATTTGCTAAGCTCAGCAGATATCTCTCTCTCCTGTGGTTCTTGTTGGTTCTTTGAGCTTCTAGTTTGTGTAACCATTGTAATGCCAGAAAGGCAATCCTGTAGGTGTATTCATAGCCGCAGGAAGTAGTTTGGGGGTGGGGGTGCTGCGTTTTCTGCGACAGGCAGGCTCTTGGTGTATCATACATGTATATGACCGTAGTGAATGGGATGCATGGGGAGATGGGTTGTGAAAAGAGGAGTAATTGAAGCAGACAAAAAGCCACATCAAAGGAATTAGTCAATTTCCTGCACAAAGACTACACAAGTTTAAACCCCTTAATAAGGTCAATTTGTTCCCCCGTGGAAATGTAATTAGCATAAAAATAAATATATCAGTTCAAGTTAGAGATATCTGCTGTTTTGCATTAGATGCGTCTCAATCCACCACATCCGGCTATGTCTCACATCTGTGTTGAAAGGTGACAGAGCTAGAGCAGTGTTTGTCAGACCATGGGACATCCTTAAAATTGGTCTTCTCACAAACTAGTCTATCGAACGGTTTGGCCTACAAAAGACAGACGAGTCTCTCATGAACACGTAGATGTCGGTTGTTTTGTTCTAGAATGCTCACAGGCCTCACAAGACTCACCTGAAGGTCCCCGGGTACCAGTTGAAAAATTCATGGAAGTATACTGATAAAAAATAAACGCAACAATTTCAAGATGTTATTTAGTTACATTTCATAAAAGGAAATCAGTCAATTTAAATGAATTCCTTAGGCCCTAACCTGTGGATTTCCTATTACTGGGAGTACGGATATGAATCTGTTGGTCACAGATACCTTAAAAGAAATTGGCCTAACAATGTGCCTCAGGATCTCATCACGGTATCTCTATGCATTCAAATAAAATAAAATCTAAATGTATTTGTCACTTGCGCCGAACACAACAGGTGTAGGTAGACCTTACAGTGAAATGCTTACTTGCAAGCCCTAACCAACAGTGTAGTTAAGTTTAAAAAAAGGTATTAGGTAAACAATAAATAAGTCAAGATATAAAAAGTAAAAAAACGGTCAAAAAGAGGAGTAGCTAGGCTATACACAGGTGGTAGCGGTACAGAGTCAATGTGTAGTCGGGAGGGTGGAGGGGTGGGGGGGGGGTAGCCATATGATTAGCTGTTCAGGAGTGTTAGGGCTTGGGGGTAAAAACTGTTGAGAGGCATTTTGGACCTAGACTTGACGCTCTGGTACCGCTTGCCATGGGGTAGTAGAGAGAACAGTCTATGACTGGGGTGGTTGGAGTCTTTGATCATTTTTAGGGCCTTCCTCTGACACCGCCTGGTATAGAGGTCCTGGATGGCAGGCAGTTTAGCCCCAGTGATGTACTGGGCCATACACACTACCCTCTGTAGTGCCTTGCGATCTGAGGCCGAGCAGTTGCCGTGCCAGGCAGCGATGCAACCAGTCATGTTGCAGCTGTAGAACCTTTTGAGGATCTGAGGACCCATGCCAAATATTTTTCGTTTCCTGTAGTGGAATAGGCTTTGTCGTGTCCTCTTCACAACAGTCTTGGTGTGTTTGGACCATTCTAGTCTGTTGGTGATCTGGACACCAAGGAACGTGAAGCTCTCAACCTGGCTAGGTCTCTGACGTCCTCCCTATAAGCTGTTTCGTCATTGTCAGTGATCAGGTTGTCAGTGATCACTGTTGTGTTGGCTGCAAACTTAATGAAGGTGTTGGAGTCGTGCCTGGCCATGCAGTCGTGGGTGAACAGGGAGTACAGGAAGGCACTGAGCACGCACCCCTGAGGGATTCCAGTGTTGAGGATCAGCTTGGCATATGTGTTGTTACCTACCCTCACCACCTGGGGGCGGCCCGACAGGAAGTCCAGGATCCAGTTGCAGAGGGATCCATTGATAAAATGCAATTGTGTTTGTTGTTCATAGCTTATGCCTGCCTATACCATAACCCCACCGCCCCAATGGAGCACTCTGTTCACGACATCATCAAACCACTTGCTCACCCAATGCCACACATGTTGTCTGCAGTTGGGAGGCCGGTTGGACGTACTGCCAATTCTCTGGCAACAGCTTTGGTAGACATTCCTGCAGCCAGTATGCCAATTGCACACTCTCAAAACTTGAGACATCTGTGGCATTATATTGTGTGACAAAACTGAACATTTTAGAGTGGCCTTTTATTGGCAAAATGCACCTGTGTAATGATCATGCTGTTTAATCAGCTTCTTGATATGCCACATCTGTCAGGTCGATGTATTATCTTGGCAAATAAGAAATGCTCACTAACAGGGATGTAAACAAATTTGTGGACACAATTTGAGAGATGTAAACTGTTATGTGTATGGAACATATAAAGTGTATGGAAATATATATGGGATATTTTTTTCAGCTCTTGAAACATGTGACAAACACTTTACATTTGCGTTTATATTTTTGTTCAGTGTAGATATGGAGACTGTTTAGTGACAACAATGAGGGGTTAAATACACTAATATATATATATATATATATATACATATATATACATACATACATATACATACATATACATATATATATACATATATATACACATATATATACATATATACATATATACATATATATACATATATACATATATACATATATATACATACATACATATACATACATATACATATATATACACATATATATACACATATATATACATATATACATATATATATACATATATACATATATACATACATATATACATACATACATACACACACAAAAGTATGTGGACATCCCTTAAAATAAGTTGATTTGGCTATTTCAGCCACACCCATTGCTGACAGGTGTATAAAATCAAGCACACAGCCATGCGAACTCCATAGACAAACATTAGCAGTAGAATGGCCTTATTGAAAAGCTCAGTAACTTCAACGTGGCACCATCACAGATGCCACCTTTCCAACAAGTCAGTTAGTCAAATGTCTGCTGTTACTGTGAAGTGGAAAATATATAGAGGTTTCAAGTTCCATCCCAGTGATAGAAAGTTGTTTTTGAGATTTTAATGTCTCAACTTAACCACTTCAAAAGTTGAATTTTGCAATAACTTTGAAATGTTACATTTGAGAAAATGGATGAATGTCTAATTTTGACCTATTTCAGATACCAGACACGAATATGATCATTCCAATGGCATGTCTACATCTATGGGATCAATGATTCGCATGAAAAGTTCAACAATTTGCCACAATCTGGTGTCTGTTACTATGACTGAAGATGTGAAATATGTCTGAATCCTTAAAAGTAAAGCATTTTTTGCTAGCGTTTTCACAGAGAAGATGATTGATAAGCATTATGATAGACTGAATAATCTCCTCCTTTATTTATTTTCCTTCTTTCCCTTCCTGTACTATTGGGTGGAATTCCCTGGCGCTGTGGTATGGAACCTGGCTCAAACTGCTCAGACACAGGGTATTCTGAAACATGCAACAGCGTTAACCCCAATAGAAGGGTGTCATGTACGGAGCTGAGACAGTCACATTTTCGAATGCAACATTTTGCAACTATTCTGTTATATTCTGGGTACGATAGCAAATTGAAGAAATTAATGATTGTATCGTCCTTTTTTTGTAAAAATAGATTAAAGTGAGCTTGGATGATACATAGGTGCTATCCTATGATTCTAAATATTCTGTGTTCAAAATATGATGCTCTCCGTCAAACAGTGCATTTGTTCCAAATGTCAGAAAATGCACCCAAACCTTAAGGGAAATCAGTAGTTGCTACATACATTTTTCTACTCATAAATGAATGACATACACCTATTGATTCCTGAAGAATATACAGTGTCTTCAGAAATTATTCACACCCCTTGACTTGTTACAGCCTGAATTTGAAATGGATTACCTTTAGATTATGTCACTGGCCTTCAAACAATATTCTATAATTCCAGTGGAATTCTGCTTTTAGAAATGTTTACGAATTAGTAAAACATGTAATGTATTGAGTCAGTAAGCATTCAACCTTATGGCAAGTTTAAATACGGACTCACTCTGTGTGCAATAGTGTTTAAGTCATTTTTAAATGACTACATCACCTCTGTACCCCACACATACAGATAATTGTAAGGTCCCTCAGTCGAGCAGTGAATTTCAAGCACAGATTCAACCACAAAGACCAGGGAGATTTTCCATTGCCTCGCAAAGGGCACCTATTGGTAGACATTGAATATCCCTTTGAGCATGCTGGAGTTATTAATTACACTTTGGTTGTTGTATCAATACACCCAGTCAAATCAAATCAAAGTTTATTAGTCACATGCGCCGAATACAACAGCTGTAGACCTTACAGTGAAATGCTTACTTACAGGCTCTAACCAATAGTGCGAAAAACGGTGTGTGTAAGTAAGTAAAGAAAAACAGTAAAAAGACATTTGAAAATAACAGTAGCGAGATTATATACAGACACCGGTTAGTCAGGCTTATTGAGGTAGTATGTACATGTAGGTACGGTTAAAGTGACTATGCATATATGATGAACAGAGTGTAGCAGTAGCGTAAAAAGAGGGGTTGGCGGGTGGTGGGACATAATGCAGATAGCCCGGTTAGCCAATGTGCGGGAGCACTGGTTGGTTGGGCAAATTGAGGTAGTATGTACATGAATGTATAGTTAAAGTGACTATGCATATATGATAAACAGAGAGTAGCAGCAGTGTAAAAGAGGGGTTGGGGGGTGGCACAATGAAAATAGTTCAGGTAGCCATTTGATTACCTGTTCAGGAGTCTTATGGCTTGGGGGTAAAAACTGTTGAGAAGCCTTTTTGTCCTAGACTTGGCACTCCAGTACCACTTACCATGCGGTAGTAGAGAGAACAGTCTAGGACTGGGGTGGCTGGGGTCTTTGGTCATTTTTAGGGCCTTCCTCTGACACTGCCTGGAGTAGAGGTCCTGGATGGCAGTAATGTACTGGGCCGTACGCACTACCTTCTGAAGTGCCTTGCACTTCTTTGGTCTTGGCCATAGTGGAGTTTGGAGTGTGACTGTTTGAGGTTGTGGACAGGTGTCTTTTATACTGATAACAAGTTCAAACAGGTGCCATTAATACAGGTAACGAGTGGAGGACAGAGGAGCCTCTTAAAGAAGAAGTTACAGGTCTGTGAGAGCCAGAAATCTTGCTTGTTTGTAGGTGACCAAATACTTATTTTCCACCATAATTTGCAAATAAATTCATTAAAAATCCTACAATGTGAGTTTCTGGATTTTTTTTCTTCTAATTTTGTCTGTCATAGTTGAAGTGTACCTATGATGAAAATTACAGGCCTCATCTTTTTAAGTGGGAGAACTTACACAATTGGTGGCTGACTAAATACTTTTTTGCCTCACTGTATATAGGACAGCAGCCTCTACAGCGCAGGATTGAGTGATCGGGTGGTAGCTGGCTAGTGATGGCTATTTAACAGTCTGATGGCCTTGAGATAGAAGCTGTTTTTCAGTCTCTCAGTCCCAGCTTTGATGCCACCTGTACCGACCATTTCAGATCGTCATTGATGTGTACGCCAAGGAACTTGAAGCTTTCCACCTTTCCACCCACTGCGGTCCTGTCAGTGTGGATAGGGGCGTGTTCCCTCTGCCTTTTCCTGAAGTCCACGATCAGCTACTTTGTTTTGATGACGTTGAGGGAGAGGTTATTTTCCTGTCACCACTCCACCAGGGCCCTCACCTCCTCCCTGTAGGCTATCTCATTGTTGGTAAGCCTACTATGGTTGTGTCGACTGCAAACTTGATGATTGAGTTGGAGGCTGCAAAAAATGTTGCAAAGAAATTAACGTCATGTCCTGAATACAAAGCATTTTGTTTGGGGCAAAGGAATAGGGAGTATTGTTCAGGATAAAAATAAACAAAATAGAGCTAAGCACTGGTAAATTCCTAGACGAAAACCTAGTTCAGTCTGCTTTCCAACAAACACTAAGAGACAAATTCACCTTTCAGCAGGACAATAACCTAAAACACAAGGCCAAGTATACACTGGAGTTGCTTACCAAGACGATATTGAATGTTCTTGAGTAGGCTAGTTACAGTTTTACTTAAACATCGGTTTGAAAATCTGTAGCAAGACTTGAAAATGGTCAACAACCAACTTGACAGAACTTGAATGTTTAAGTATAATGTGCAAATATTGTACAATCCAGGAGTACAAAGCTCTTAGAGACTGAACCAGAAAGACTCACAGCAGTTTTCAATGCCAAAGGTGATTCTAACATGTATTGACTCAGGGGTTTGAATACTTATGTAAATGAGATATTTCTGTATTTCATTTTCAATACGTTTCCATTTTGTCAATATGGGGTATTTTGTGTAGATGGGTGAGCAAAAAATATGTTTTACCTGTCTGGGAATGGAACCCCGTTCCGCTAGCGGAACCCCTCGTCAACAGCCAGTGAAATTGCAGGGCGACAAATTCAAACAGAAATCTCAAATCAAATTTCTCAAACATAATTTTTTTGGGGCGTTAATCCAGCAACAGTGTCTGATTTCAAAAAGGCTTTATAGTGAAAGCTCCACAAACGATTATGTTAGGTCACCACCAAGTCACAGAAAAACACAGCCATTTTTCCAGCCAAAGAGGAGTCACAAAAAGCAGAAGATTATTTATCACTAACCTTTGATCCTCAGATGACACTCATAGGACTTCATGTTACACAATACATGTATGTTTTGTTTGATAAAGTGCACATTTATATCCAAAAATCTAATTTTACATTGGCGTGTTATGTTCAGTAGTTCCAAAACATGCAGTGATTTTGCAGAGAGCCACATCAATTCACAGAAATACTCATCATAAACATTGATAATAGATACAACTATTATACATGGAACTTTAGATAAACTTCTCCTTAATGCAACTGCCGTGTCAGATTTAAAAAAACTTTACGGATAAAGCATCGCATGCAATAATCTGAGTACGGCGCTCAGAGCCCAAACCAGCCAAAGAAATATTCGCCATGTTGTGTAGTCAACATTAGTCAGAAATAGCATTATAAATATTATGTCCATATACCTCTTTTTGTTAGGGAGTTTGGTAAAGAAATCCAAACGCGCGTGCAAGTCCAGCGGAAAGGTTGGATGAAAGGTCTAAAAAGTTATATTACTGGTCATAGAAACATATCAAACGAAGTATAGAATCAATCTTTAGGATGTTATTAACATAAATCTTCAATAATGTCTCAACCGGAGAATTCCTTTGTCTGTAGAAAAGCAATGGAATGCGAGGTAACTTTCACATGACCGTGCGTCACGAGCTCGTGGCTCCTGGCAGACCTCTGACTCATTCCCCTCTCACCCCCTTCACAGTAGAAGCCTGAAATAACTTTCCAACGACTGTTGACATCTAGTGGAAGCCTTAGGAAGTGCAACATGACCAACATCCGACCTATCTTCAATAGGGGCTGAGTTGAAAAACTACAAACATCAGATTTCCCACTTCCTGGTTGGATTTTCTCAGGTTTTTGCCTGCCATATGAGTTCTGTTATAATCACATACATCATTCAAACAGTTTTAGAAACTTGAGTGTTTTCTATCCAGCGCTACTAATAATATGCATATATTAGCATCTGGGACTGAGTAGCAGGCAGTTTACTCTGGGCACGCTTTTCATCCAAAAGTGAAATGCTGCCCCCTATCCCAATGAAGTGAATACATTTTGAATTCAGGCTGTTACACTCAACATGTGGAATAGGTCAAGGGGTATGCATACTTTCTGAAGGCACTGTAAATAATAAATGCCACATGAACTTAGTTTAACTGTTGCACCCCATCAGAACCCAAAATATAATCTTGTTTGTAAACAAAATACATGTAAACAAACTGTATAGCCTCAAAACATGTACTTAACTATAGTGGTGATATCATGCATGGTCATTCCTTGGATCCATATCTCTGTATATGAATTTGAGAGGGATTCCATTTAAAAGCTAAACATTTCTTCCACATTAACAGACACTACTAATAGAAATCTTTTTATATTTGTTTGATATACTGTTCTCTCAGAAAGTCTTGGAATTCCTCTCCACAGGAAACAGCTTCAAGATGTAGTAATAAGATTATTTTATTATTACATTCATCTTGTTAGATTATTATTGCATTTGATTTTATGAAAATACATAATTCATTCATTTGAAAGCCGTCATTGTAACAAAAATCTCTATATGTACTTTTTTCCAATAAAAGTCCTGTTTTATACAGTGGGTCACAAACGTTCTTCATATTAAACAAATAACTACTGTGCTCATATTGTTGGGATATTGGAAGCAGGGTTTTTACATGAGTTGAGTTGATTGAAATAAAAATACTTGAGTGCTGTTGGACTGTTTCATTAGAACACCCACCCATCAGTAACTGTTGTTTTTGGCCTCCACGGTGCTAGCCAATGTGTACATTAAGATTTTATTCACATGATCATTTTCTGTTCTGTTTCTAAGATGGGATGAATGTGACCAGTGGCTGATGTCTGTATATGTCTTGAAATGAAGTGTTCTCTGGTGTATGGTTAGGGCCATGACGGAATCTATGGAGGCAACATCTTCTGATGAACACATGTTTTTTCAATATTTTTTTTATTTTATTATTATTATTATGGCATTAATCCATATAACATTTTATACTGTTGCGAAACATATCAATCTATCAATTACATATGCCGCTTTTGCTGTGAAAGAAAGGAAAATAAATAAGCCCACAGGTTCCATCTGGTCATGATTTTGGAGAGAATAACCATAAAATACAAATGCCGTATCGTAACTTGATCCTCCTGTTGTTGTAGGAAACGCAAACTTGTATAGCCACAGGATGTGTGTGTGTGTGGTGGGGGCGGGGAAGCTGGGGAATGTTTGGCTGCGTTACAGACGGCTATGTTTGAGTAAAGGCCCAGTGCACTACTTTAAAGATTTATTTAAATGTACTCCCCCCCCCGTAGTACTTTACAATCACTTTCAGTATGACCCTTACAAGTTGTGGAATCAAAAACTATTGTGTTCTCAAATAAACAAGATACAATATGATTTTAAATGAAACTAGCATGATTTTATTGACTATCAAATTTGAAGACATATCCAAAAATGTGTCATACCCCATGTGACCTAGAATTGTATATACTTAATATGTAATTTAGTTATCACATGTGGATAAAAGGCACTATTGTGCCTAACATTTTGCAACTCATTAATGAACAATATTGAACCCGATTTAGATCTTTGCTCTTCTTTATGGGAACATATGGTTCAGTGTGAACTAAACTTTGACTTGCAGATCCCTAAGCAGTAGTTGTAGTGGAAATATAAGTTGTAGTACTATGTAGTAGTAGTAGTAGTGTAATAATACTGCTCCGTTTATTTCAGGCTAGGCATTTGTGCTTCGTCGTCCTCCTCTGCTTCCCTTTGGCGTGGGCTGGCGTCCCTGGTCCATGTCGGCACTCTGTGACAAAGGGTCACCTCCTCAACCTCAATCGCCTGGTGAGGACACCTCATACCACACTAAATCATGCAATGATAGACTCCAAACAAAAGAAATCAACTTGAGATAGTTGCTTTCAATCACTCAAACTGTCATAACTCATGCCTGAACATATTGATGTTAATGAAAGGTTTCCTCCCAAGTTAGTTAATGTATTATCTAAATGTAGGATTTTTCCTTCTGTGACCCTCACACAAAATGTGGCAGCCGTGAATTCTGTATGGCTGCATGACTGAGTTCCACACTTCACTGTTTGGATCTTTGTTTACCACGCAGATTGACAATCAGTTGGAGAATGGCTGTTCAATAAGCTATGCATTTACTGAGCTCCAGAGTTTGGTGAGTATTTCCTTCCTACTACACTAATTACAACTTTCACAACAAAATTAGTTTGATGCGTGCACATAAAGGATATTATACCATAGATAAACATCACCACCAGTCACTGTCAAGATAGTCTTGTTCTTTCAAGATGTGCCAGGCTGGCATACCGATTCAAATTAATGCTCACTTCTGACATTACAGGTCTAAGTTCATAACATCTCTTGCTCCATCCAGCCTTTACGGCAAAAATTGAATTATATTTAGAAGAAAAGTATGCCATGAACGAACGAGGTTGTTCATCCCCCGGAAGGGAAATGTTTTGAAAATACCTCAACTGTGCCAAGTTACAGTAGATAGAGAGAGCTGTGTGGCAGTACGGAGTCAAGCCCCCCCCCCCCAGTTTAACTTGACACTGATCAGGAAATGGTTTACAGGTTAACTGTTTACTGCAGTGGGCTAAATCAGGGTCACACAGTGTTTCTTGGTAGTCTTAAACAAATGTACTTTGAAACAAAAGTTTACACCTCACATGGTTATGGGCTTCAAAAAAGACCCCTGTACCATGTCAGATAGAGTTTGAATGTATTTTGAGTTTGCATCCCAATATTATACTTTATATACATGAAAGAAGACTGAAATATAACTAAACTGTTTGAAATTTAAAAAAATGTAAATGCCGGTCTTTCTAAGGTTTATTATTTTGATAACATTCCACCCATGCGGCCACTAGGTCATTTGACTGCAGGAAAGGGCTATCAAGGTCTCTGAAATGGTGAATGTCTGTTTAAAGGTTGTGCCAAAAACAACCACAAGGACCTGTTGGTATGTAGCTAACTTTTCCTGCACCTCCAATTAAGTCTAGTGATACAGGAAGCAAAGTCACTATGGCTAAGTGGAAATGAATGTTGAGTCATGAGTGACTTTCCAGGTCTGCTTTGGAAAGGAGGTTCAAACCTCAATGGAAATCGGTGTTAAAAAAAATGCAGTGACGATAGGTTTCTTTCTCCTTTGAACCACAGAGTGAAGTCTGTTATGTGAAAGCAGCATTTCCACAAATCCTGGAGTTTCTGAACACAAACTTCAATTATGTCATGAAGTCGGACAACGGGCGCTATGTCAAATCCCTGAAGAAGGTCATATACAACCTTTACTCCCACAACTGCATACCCGAAATCAACGAGGAGATTGAGGTGCGTGTTACTTACGAGCATTGCTACTCTAGTCTGGGAATAGGCTTAGCTAAATCTCTTCCAAAGGTCTGTTGGATTGTGCTTTTATTGATGGCAGCATAATTACTTCTTAGAAGTAAACAAAGTGAAACAGTGCTTGGGTGGTTGGTGCATGAAGTTCAGCCTTATTAAAATTGGACTATTTGAAAAGGCATAGTAGTATGCAGTGATGTCCTATTGGAATTTTAAGAAACATTATTAACATGGTAACTCTCAACACATTGCTTTATTACAATATGGCTCCTTAGAGAAAATAATATATAAACATTTTAAGCTGCTCAGTGATCATGGTTGTTAGATAGATGAAGTAGGGATGGGATAAAATACAATCAATCCAGCTTCCTCAGACCTCAAATCAATTCAATTTACAGAGTACAGAGGAACAGTCACCAATATTCAATTTAGCATCGAATTCTTTCTTCAATGAGATTGTGACCCCTGATATGGCAGGGTTAACAGAATATGTTTAACAGCATGGAAAAAAATGTGATCTCTTTTAAGTTGGCTTGGGGAGGTAGCAGGGCCCAGAAGACAGCATAAGCATGCACACTTCAGAATGCCAGTAAGTCTGGGAAAATCATCTTGTCTATATTAGATTAGTGTTAGATTAAGGTCAGACATGAGACTGGTGCCCCGGTATGTCCCTGGGTACCCTGTGATGATGGTATCAGACAATGGTCCCTCTTCAGGTGACTCCTGTCTCTTAAGGGAATGCTTGTCCAACATCTACACTGAAGTTTGGGCTGGCTAAATGTATCTGTTTGGCTGTAGTCTTATCCAGTATCAAATATTAAATTAACTCCTTTTCAAAACAAATTACTGGACCCAATCAGAGTGATTGTATAATATCTCAGTTGATTTCTTTCAACAAAATAAACAATTGTACTATTTTGAAATACTTTTACTTTCAAGTAATTTGTTTTAGAGTGCTTCACAAAACCCTTTTAAACTATGAAATACTGAAGACTTAAGCCAAGGTGGCCAATAGCCAATGAAGTGGCGTTGGAAATAGACACTTTCATTTTATCTAGAATATCCTGCTCCTCTTGCAACTTCCTTCATAGGATCGGAGTTTTCATAGTTAGAGTTGATGAAACATTCATTAGGTATGAGGCATTAACTGAGTGCCATTAAAAACAACTTGAAAGTATTTCAGGATGTTTTGAATTGTTTGTAGAGAATGTGACCCATCACCACTCTCCCTCTCTCCTCGTCTCTGTTACAGGACAACCCAGTGAAGTTTGTGAGGGTGCAGAGCACCTCGCCCAGAGAGGCTCTGAGGAAAGCCCGCGGGGTCATTGAGATGTACATGACCCTGATGACCAAGAGCAACGGGCCTGTTGACTGGAACTGTGAGGAAGAGTACGCTGAGGATTACTCAGAATCCGCCACTGTCCTCCCCACCCAAACCAAAGGTAGAGTGAGATTAATTCTACTACCCATTAATATCTATTCTAAGAGACAGTTGAAGTCATTGTGAATTGTTTACCGTCTCCCATAACTACCACATATTCTTTTGATTGTTTTTGCTGTTTGTCCCCCGTAGTGGAACATTTTATGAGCGTAGGCTTAAAGGATCATCTTTCATTTGGAATGGCAGGCTTAAAAGTTGAGGAAAATATAACATTATAGCCCATTTAAAAACCAGTCAAGGCCTAAAGTATCAACAGAAAATCTGGGAAACACGCATCTAAACAATGCTAGATTTTCAAAAGCCAGCAAAACTCCCAGCAATGTTTTAGAGATTGTGTACGTGTTTACTTTGCTGTTTAAGAACCAAACATTTTTGCCACACATGATTACTCCAAGCTGTTTTCAGACTATTCTCTTAGACCTACTTACCATGACCATGTTAGACAGTTCAAGGTGTCCACCCCAAAAAATGCACCCCCCTCCCCATCATAAAAAATATTTTCACATGACCTTCCCCTTGTACTGTAAATAAAATTGCACACCGTCCCCCCCTCATAGAATTAACTCTAAATAATGTTTACCACCACAAATAACAATAACTAAAGCGATCATGCGTTTAGAAACGTGGATATCGACTTTGCCACTTTTGTGGCACAGTCGATGCCAAGCAGAGCTACCGTCCAGAAAGTTGAGGGTTCACCGATCACTACGGACGAGCTCATGCTCCCGGTTTGTTTCTTTAGGCATACATTACAAGCCGGCTGCAGACAATGACGAGTTGGGGGGAAATTAGGTTCACACAATTTCGATGCCATATTTACTAATATATGCAACAAATTTTAGACCAACATGTTCAAATGTGCAAATGCACCACACAACCAATAAACAAAGCATACCGACTTTGCGCACTTCAATATCACGGTTTGCGTTTTCAACATCAGTAAATAGACAATGTCAAGCTCGACAAACAGAAAATACATCCTTACCTACCTTTGAGGGTCTATCCAGTATTAAAGGCTTGGCAATCTCCAAATGTCCTTAAACTTTTTGGTGTTCTGGTACAGATGTCTCTTTCCATTCAACAAATGTCTGCTGCCAAGTTTGTATTGATTGATTATTAATTTTATTTGTCAGTAAAAAGACAGTATATGGACAAAGTACATGCTCAATCTCCAGAGGAGTCAGAGGGGAGTTTAATCCCAATTCTTACAATCTTGTTTTGGATAGTCTATAGCTTATTCTTTAGATTGCATGGGTCAAACACAAGGCTTGTGGGCCGAATCCGGCCCATGACACATCTCTATCTGGCCGCCCAATGATTTGGGTTGTCAATTCAATTAGGCACGCTTCCATACAGCCCACGATGCGCTGCACTCCAAGTCACAGCAAGTGCTGCCAACATGCTGCACACCAAATGGAATTGCAACACACACACACACAACCCTCTCCTCCAAGGGGTGCTGCAACACTCCCTGAAATATTGGACAGATGGCAGGCAAAAACGTTTCCCGCCTTTTGTTTTTTTAAGCATGACTTCAAAACAACCAAAAAACAAAACCTACAACACCACGCAAAGGAGAAACATATAGACCTATTACAATCAAATGTATTTATAAAGCCGTTTTTACATCAGCAGATGTCACAAAGTGCTGTACAGAAACCCAGCCTTAAACCCCTAACAGCAAGCAATGCAGATAAAGCACAGAAACATTTGTGCAGTAGCCTCGGCTGGCTACTCAACTACAAGACATTTTGAGTGGCCATACAGCAATGCTGCATTCAACCGCATTGGTGATCCATGCATTTCCCAAAAAATAAAAAGGCGACCCGTCATTCAGGGCAAGTGGGACATATATACACATTTTGCTAAACAAGTGGGGATATATATATAATATCAGTCAAATGTTTGGGCATGCCCACTCATTGCAGGGTTTTTCTTTATTTTTACCATTTTATACATTGTAGAATGATAGTGAAGACATCAAAACTATGAAATAACACATTCAGTTGAAGTCAGAAGTTACATATACTTAGGTTGGAGTCATTAAAAATAGTTTTTCAACCACTCCACAAATTTTTGTTAACAAACTATAGTTTTGTCAAGTCGGTTAGGACATCTACTTTGTGCATGACATAAGTAATTTTTCCAACAATTGTTTACAGACAGATTATTTCACTGTATCAAAATTCCAATGGGTCAGAAGTTTACATCCACTAAACAGCTTGGGAAATTCCAGAAAATGATGTCGTGGCTTTAGAAGCTTCTGATAGGCTAATTGACATCATTCGAGTCAATTGGAGGTGTACCTGTGGATGTATTTCAAGGCCTATCTTCAAACTCAGACTGATGAGAGAAAATGTAATTACCTGGATTTATGGATCATCGAAGAGAATGATGCATTACATACAGACTTATACACAAAGCCCACAGACCGCAATACCCTGCTTACATGCAGATAGTATGCATCCCCTTCCCCTCAGGAATGGTCTACCACATAGCCAGTTATGCTGGGTTAAAACAGATCTGTGCCCACCAGTCAGATTTTGATAGTAATGCTAAGAAAAGGACAGAAATTAAAAATTAGAGGCTACAAGGACAAAACTCTTAATGCTGCGATGAAAATATCTCAAAAACCAAGAGGAATTGCTAAAAACTAAACCAAAGAAAAAACGCAACAGTGTTTTGCACCAAGTGTTCGGAGAACATGAAAGCAATCCTGAAAAAGCACCGGCATATTCTGCAATCAGACAAAAATAATTGCACACCTCTTCAAGGAGCCCCTACTGGTGGTCTATAAGCTGGGGTCGCAATATTGGGGTTAACTTGGTGAGATCTGACCTGCCTCCTGAGCCCACTCCTAGACTCTTGATACCTATTCCAAATGGGAACTACAAATGTTGATCATGCGCACAGTGCAATAGCACTATAAAAACATCCTTCTTCAGACACCCACATACAGTTCGAAAACTCCATGTTAGGGGTAACATCTCATGCAAGACAAAGGGAGTAATCTCTCTCATATCCTTTACATGTGGGAAAGCCTACATGGGACAAACGAAAAGACAATTAAAACAATGCATAGCTGAACACCGCAGCTCAATTAGGTGTAAGAATATGGACTATCCAGTTACAGCTCACTTTGTTGAAGCTAATATTAAGTTCTAATTTTCAGAGTAAATAACTCACGGACATTAGAGAAGCTTAACCAAGTGTAATTCTTCCCTAAGTGTTGATACAGCTGCATTCAGACAAACATTTCACAAAAGTACTGCTATTTAACCCTTTCTCCTAGTCGGAGTCTCATTCTCCACAACTGAACAGCCAATGCATCCCTGTTGCTAGACAGAACCTTAGTGATATCTGTTCTTCCTCACTTCATTTTACTTGACCTCTACCCCAAAGTGCTCACTCCTCACCAACTCAAGGCTGTCATGGTCATTAAAACCAGACTGTCTCCTCTCCTCCCAGCGGATCCCTGATGACTAACAAAAACATATCCTGACATAATGTAAACATTATACATTACCCTCTCTCCCTCAGTGACATTGTTAGTTTCTAAGATCTCCACCCGTCTCCCCTACACATTCCAAAGCAATCTGGCTCCTACAGATAACCATTAACTTCTGATGTAAAAACAATTCTCTATCATCCCTGATACTATAGTATTACTTCTGATCTATCATGTCATTAGTATAGAAATGTTCAAATCAAATTTAATTTGTCACGTGAGCCGGATACAACAGGTGTAGACCTTACAGTGAAATGCTTACTTACAGGCTTTAACCAACTGTAACGGCATTCAGAGGTTGGAAGAAGGATCGGACCAAAGTGCAACGTGGTAAGTGTTCATGATGATTTATTCAAAACGAACTGAACACTGAAATACAAAACAATAAACGATGTGAACAAAACAAAACAAAACAAAACAAAACAAAACCCGAAACAGTACCGTGTGGCCCAAACACTCACACAGAAACAAACACCCACAAACCAAAAGTGAAACCCAGGCTACCTAAGTATGATTCTCAATCAGAGACAACTAACGACACCTGCCTCTGATTGAGAACCATACTAGGCCGAACACAAAAACCAACATAGAAAAACAAACAGACTGCCCACCCCAACTCACGCCCTGACCATACTAAAACAAAGACTAAAATAACAGAACTATGGTCAGAACGTGACAGCAACAGTGAGATGTATAAGTTTAAAAAAGGCTATTAGGTGAACAATAGTTACGTAAATAAATAAAAACAACAGTAAAAAAGAAAAATAACAGTAACGGTGCTATAACAGCAGCAAGGCTATATACAGGCACCGGTTAGTCAGGCTGACTGAGGTAGTATGTTCATGTAGGTATGGTTAAAGTGACTATTGATAAACAGAGAGTAGCAGTAGCATAAAAGAGGGTTTGGCGGGTGGTGGGTGGCGGGACACAATGCAGATACAGTGCCTTGCGAAAGTATTCGGCCCCCTTGAACTTTGCGACCTATTGCCACATTTCAGGCTTCAAACATAAAGATATAAAACTGTATTTTTTTGTGAAGAATCAACAACAAGTGGGACACAATCATGAAGTGGAACGACATTTATTGGATATTTCAAACTTTTTTAACAAATCAAAAACTGAAAAATTGGGCGTGCAAAATTATTCAGCCCCTTTACTTTCAGTGCAGCAAACTCTCTCCAGAAGTTCAGTGAGGATCTCTGAATGATCCAATGTTGACCTAAATGACTAATGATGATAAATACAATCCACCTGTGTGTAATCAAGTCTCCGTATAAATGCACCTGCACTGTGATAGTCTCAGAGGTCCGTTAAAAGCGCAGAGAGCATCATGAAGAACAAGGAACACACCAGGCAGGTCCGAGATACTGTTGTGAAGAAGTTTAAAGCCGGATTTGGATACACAAATATTTCCCAAGCTTTAAACATCCCAAGGAGCACTGTGCAAGCGATAATATTGAAATGGAAGGAGTATCAGACCACTGCAAATCTACCAAGACCTGGCCGTCCCTCTAAACTTTCAGCTCATACAAGGAGAAGACTGATCAGAGATGCAGCCAAGAGGCCCATGATCACTCTGGATGAACTGCAGAGATCTACAGTTGAGGTGGGAGACTCTGTCCATAGGACAACAATCAGTCGTATATTGCACAAATCTGGCCTTTATGGAAGAGTGGCAAGAAGAAAGCCATTTCTTAAAGATATCCATAAAAAGTGTTGTTTAAAGTTTGCCACAAGCCACCTGGGAGACACACCAAACATGTGGAAGAAGGTGCTTTGGTCAGATGAAACCAAAATTGAACTTTTTGGCAACAATGCAAAACGTTATGTTTGGCGTAAAAGCAACACAGCTCATCACCCTGACCACACCATCCCCACTGTCAAACATGGTGGTGGCAGCATCATGGTTTGGGCCTGCTTTTCTTCAGCAGGGACAGGGAAGATGGTTAAAATTGATGGGAAGATGGATGGAGCCAAATACAGGACCATTCTGGAAGAAAACCTGATGGAGTCTGCAAAAGACCTGAGACTGGGATGTAGATTTGTCTTCCAACAAGACAATGATCCAAAACAAAAGCAAAATCTACAATGGAATGGTTCAAAAATAAACATATCCAGGTGTTAGAATGGCCAAGTCAAAGTCCAGACCTGAATCCAATCGAGAATCTGTGGAAAGAACTGAAAACTGCTGTTCACAAATGCTCTCCATCCAACCTCACTGAGCTCGAGCTGTTTTGCAAGGAGGAATGGGAAACATTTTCAGTCTCTCGATGTGCAAAACTGATAGAGACATACCCCAAACGACTTACAGCTGTAATCGCAGCAAAAGGTGGCGCTACAAGGTATTAACTTAAGGGGGCTGAATAATTTTGCACGCCCAATTTTTCTGTTTTTGATTTGTTAAAAAAGTTTGAAATATCCAATAAATGTCGTTCCACTTCATGATTGTGTCCCACTTGTTGTTGATTCTTCACAAAAAAATACAGTTTTATATCTTTATGTTTGAAGCCTGAAATGTGGCAAAAGGTTGCAAAGTTCAAGGGGGCCGAATACTTTCGCAAGGCACTGTAGTTCGGGTAGCCAATGTGCAGGGGCACTGGTCAGTCGGGCTAATTGAGGTAGTATGTACATGAATGTATAATTAATGTGACTATGCATATATGATAAACAGAGAGTAGCAGCAACATAAAAGAAGGGTTGGTTGGGAGGGGGCACAATGCAAATAGTCCATGTTTTTGATTACCTGTTCAGGAGTCTTATGGCTTGGGGGTAAAATCTATTGAGAAGCCTTTTTGTCCTAGACTTGGTACTCCAGTACCACTTGCCATGTGGTAGTAGAGAGAACAGTCTATGACTGGGTAGGCTGGGGTCTTTGACTATTTTTAGGGCCTTCCTCTGAAACCGCCTGGTATAGAGGTCCTGGATGGCAGGCAGTTTAGCCCCAGTGATGTACTGGGCCATACACACTACCCTCTGTAGTGCCTTGCGGTCGGAGGCCAAGCAGTTGCCATACCAGGCAGTGATGCAACCAGTCAGGATGCTCTCAATGTTGCAGCTGTAGAACCTTTTGAGGATCTGAGGACCCATGCAAAATCTTTTCAGTTTCCTGAGGGGGAATAGGCTTTGTTGTGTCATCTTCACAACTGTCTTGGTGTGTTTGCACCATTCTAGTTTGTTGGTGATATAGACACCAAGGAACTTGAAGCTCTCAACCTACACGAGGGGACTGAGCACCCTGATGGGCTCCAGTGTTGAGGATCAGCGTTGCAGATGTGTTGCTACCTACCCTCACCACCTGGGGACGGCCCGTCAGGAAGTCCAGGATCTAGCTTCAGAGGGAGGTTTTTAGTTCCAGGATCCTTAGCTTAATGATGAGCTTTGAGGGTACTATGGTGTTGAACGCTGAGCTGTAGTCAATGAACAGCATTCTCACGTAAGTGTTCCTTTTGTCCAGCTGGGAAAGGGCAGTGTGGAGTGCAATGGAGATTGCATCATCTGTGGATCTGTTTGGGCGGTATGCAAATTGTAGTGTGTCTAGGGTTTCTGGGATAATGGTGTTGATGTGAGGCATTACCAGCCTTTGAAAGCACTTCATGGCTACGGACGTGAGTGCTACGGGTATGTAGTCATTAGGCAGGTTGCCTTTGTGTTCTTAGGCACATGGACTATGATGGTCTGCTTGTAACATGTTGGTATTACAGACTCAATCAGGGACATGTTGAAAATGTCAGTGAAGACACCGGCCAGTTGGTCAGCATATGCCCAGAGCGCACGTCCTGGTAATCCGTCGGGCCCCGCAGCCTTGTAAATGTTGACCTGTTTAAATGTCTTACTCACTTCGGCTACGGAGAGCGTGATCCCACAGTCGTCCGGACCAGCTGAAGCTCTCATGCATGATGCCTCAGTGTTGCTTGCCTCGAAGCGAGCATAGAAGGGATTTAGCTCATCAGCTTGTGTCACTGGGAAGCTCATGGCTGTGGTTCCCTTTGTAGTCTGTAATAGTTTGCAAGCCCTGCCACATAAAATGAGCGTCGGAGTCGGTGTAGTACGATTCAATCTTAACCCTGTATTGACGCTTTGCCTGTTTGATGGTTCGTCAGAGGGCATAGCAGGATTTCTTATGAGCTTCCGGGTTAGAGTCCCGCACCTTGAAAGCGGCAGCTTTTCCCTTTAGCTCAGTGCGAATGTTTCCTGTAATCTATGGCTTCTGGTTGGGGTATGTACGCACAGTCACTATGGGGATGACGTCCTCGATGCACTTATTGATAAAGCCAGTGACTGGTATGGTGTACTCCCGGAACATGTTCCAGTCTGTGATAGCAAAACAGTCCTGTAGTCTAGCAATGTTCAAAGTTTACCCAAAATCCAACACTAACCATCCCATCTCCTCCCTCAAATGTAGAGGCTTTGAGCATGTTGCTCTACCAAGGAGAGGAGGTAACATGGAGATCCTACTACTACAGAGGGAGGTTTACTGGATATCCTATTTAAAAACTTTGACCCCTAGTGGTCTGAATATTGACTTTGATCTCAGGCCCTTCTTATGACCAATTATATATTCTGTGAACAGGGCTTGTAAATGAATGTATTCTTTCTACATCTTATCAGAGTGCACCTACTATGTTCCCATTGTTGATGATGCTTATTATTATTATGGTTTAACCAAACTATTACATGTAACAATATTTTAAATGAAATCAAAAATATTGAAATATATAGGTAAAATTAAATGAAATAATGTATGTTATGCTAATGTTATGCTAATGTTATGCTAATGTTAATGGCATAATATATCCAATATGCTATGGGCTATTGTCTTTTAACAGTTTAGCTCAATTCATTCTGATCAACCTAGCAATTACGACACACCCCTCACTTTTGTCATTGGTTGCACTAATTGTCTACATAACCTGGTTCAAGCATTCATGGCATTACCCTGAAGAAGGCACAGAGTGATGCCGAAACATTGGTGTTTTTTACACGGTAAATTACTGGGAGGTTATACTTTCGGAGTGTGCGACTCTTTGTTTTATAATTTACAGTTTATTCACCGTTAGTCAGTACCTTTACACTAAATAATTGTCTCTGGGTGTGTGCCAGCTCATGCTTTTTATTAGACATATCAGTTTGCAAACAATGTAATAAATAAAATCAAAATTGAGTTAATATAGCCACCTACAAACATTGTCTCTTTTTGTCTTTTTTGAGTTAGGCAGCTCCAAAATGAAGGTGTTTCAGCCTAACTCAGTGCTTTCTGTGGTGGTGGGGCAGCCAGCGGAAAAATACAGATCGTAGGTGTTGGTAATGTTCTCTAGTTGCCCTGTGATTGGCTCAGTGTTCTGTCAATCATGGGGACACTACGTCACCGCAAAATCTACAGGAAGAGCAAAACAATTCAAGTCCCTTGGGTGCTGATCCAAGAAGGCTCAAGGTCATTGGCCACAGATAAAATGTCAAATCACGTTATATCTATCGTAGCTTTGATTGGCCTGATCATGTCAACATCATACTTTCAAAATCTTAGCTAGCAGTCATCATCATGAATCAAGTCGAGAATCTACTGGCAAATCTTTTTCAACTCCTTGTCATATGAAGAGACATTATAGATAAAATGTATCTGTGCTCATTGGCCACTGGACATTACACAACAAGTCGGAAATCGCAAATTGAACAGTGAGTGGTTTGGAAGGAATCAGTGGCTAACTGCAAGCGTTGTAAAGCAATCAATAGCCTGCTATTCAGTGGAGGGGTCCAAGTCTTGGTTTAAGGGTCTCTTTTCCAAGCTTTAAAGGAAAAACATTCACATGCAACTCCATGGGCCAGAAAAGGTTGAGTACATTGGCCATGCTGTCAATCCAGCATGACTTCTGCTGTTTTCAAAACATCTGGTAACTCAGAACTGGGAAATCTCAGAGTTCAGTGAGATCAAGACAACTTGGAAAAAAACAACTGGGAAAATGCGTTTTGAACGGTCAAAGAACTCAAAATTCCAAGTCGGGAACTCGGGCCTCTTTCTAAAGCTCTGACATGAAGATCACTGATGTCATGATTCAACCTTGTTTTTTCTTCTTCTTGGAGTTCCCAGTTGTCTTGAATGCACCATCAATCCAGAGAATGGCAGACTTTGATGACAAAGTTTGATGACAAAATTTGCCCACAAGAAGGACTGCCTCGCCACCTTCCTGTTCATGGTGAGACCAACATTTTCATAGGGAGATATGTATATTGTAGCAAAGAAAGTAATACTAAGTGTATGTTGTCATAACGTGGCCCTCTTTGGGTACAGCCAGCACCACCCCCCCCTCTCTGCACCATCCCCCTCTCTCTCTCACCACCTCTCTCTCTTCCCCCTACACCCAGGCTTTGTTAGGCAGGTCATAAATTCCTAGAGGAGTTCTCTCCTCATGGCCAGAGTAGAGAGGGAGTAAGGTTCACAGGAGAACAAAGGAACCTCTTCCACATCACAGAACTTTAGAACTGAGCAATTTCCATGTTTTGGAGAAGGAGCACACGGTCGGGGAAGAATCCAGCTATGAACTGGTCCGTGTTGTACAATTTTCTGAAACTCATTTGAGACAATACAGCCACATTACCATAACTCTGTTTATACAAGAGTCTCAGTTATGAGGCTTGCATCTAATTGTTGTATAAAATGAATGAGTAAAGATTAAACTATTTGTGAACTTATGTAATGTGATTTTAAACTGTTTAATGAAGGAAACTCCAATTCACTTTCAATTATAACTAAATCATTGGCCCGCCCCATGAGCACAGACATTGATCTGACATCATGGGACAGCCCGTTTCTACTGTTACGAATATAACCCCCACAGGGAGGAATTCTCTTCAGACCAGCTTACCTCGATTAAACTAAGGTTGTAATGCTTGTTGAAACTCCGAGACTATCGATACCAACAGAATAAGAGCACATTTTTGATACTAATTACTAGTCTGCAGCTAGGAATTCTATACCATTGAATGCGAAGGCCGACAACCGCCGAAACATCTATTCTATAACAACATTGCTGAATGTTACTCTGAACTATCCATTCTAACGACGAAAGAGAGAGAGAGAGAGAGGGCGGACAAACTCTCCAACAGAAAGACGAACGATCCCAACAGAGATCACAACGACACACTGAGCATAAATATATATATTGATTGCAATTATTCCCGAATGAGTGAGCGTTCATGTGCAAACGTTTAGCATTTCAATGAATACGATCATCAAGTGTGTTGTGACTAATTTGCATAATTCCCGCCTTTCTCAGTCTACACCCACTTCCCTTTTGTCCACAAATCCGTAATACCGGTTTAGCCCACTAGGGCACATCCCCTATCATTTCCTTGTAACCATATCTACTTTGTTTGTTTGTATGTGCATTTCTGTGATTATTTAGTTAGTTAATAAATAAATGATTGAGACAATTAATGTATGAAGGATTCATAATGAAGACTGTATTTGTGCAGATAACCAACAGTTTACGACGTTTGGAATGAGACTAATGTGAGGTAAAGAATAATTAATTAATTAGAAGACTAATTGATCATATATTAAAATATCTGAAAGTTATATTAGGAAAAGTATAACCTATTTTCCTTGGTGCCAAGACATTCTAGTTAATTACATTTACCTGAGTAGTTAGTCACGTAATAATAATTACAGAGAATTGATTCGATAAACTAACAGTCTTCAGTTTAATGATACCAAAGACACAACAATGTTGTGTAGTAAGCTGTTAGTGGCCCATGTGCCTCACCCTAATAAATTGGTCGCTTTCCCTCTCATAACTCCTGCCTACTGTTCTGAGCTGGTGGTGCACATAGCCTGGAATAGAGAAATGTCATCATCGAATATTGTAAAAGCTTTCATTGTCTGTTTATATGCCCCGTTTATTTATCCTACGGTTCTGGCTTGGTGTTCAGGGAAATTACTGTAAGAACGGCCCATGTTCTGAGCTCTGTCGCTGTACATTTCAAAAGTGCTGAACAAATAGTTTTATTGACTACGTTTGACTTGGCTTGCTCATTAATGTCTTAATAAAAATCCTGGATTGCCTCTTATCAGCTCATCGTTCCCATATGCCATAGTTTGTATGTCAATTGTCAGTAGAAACAGCACTTGTTTAAACAAGTCAGCCATATCAACTATGTTTTTTAAAAAGGCAGTAAATGAGGCTGAATGAACTGTTCGCTGCCAGACAAGGCTCCGCTGATAGTCAGGTGTAGAGGTGGTAAGGATTCACGACATGGTGCTGAAAAGAAAGCTCTGCTGTTGGGACAGCTTTATGTAGGCCCTAACAGTTTATGGACACTGTTTGTCACTGTTATAGTGCAATTATTTACTGTTGTGTAGTGGCATAGTTGGCATGCGTCTTAATACATTTTTAAAGGTTTTCCCCTCAAAGATTTACATGCTGAAATCGCCACTGACAACAACCGAGATACATTTTTTATATTTGGAGTTATTACGTACTTTTTAGGGGGTCGTAGGTTATTATGCGCATCTGCAAGCATAGCAGCAAAGGCTGGACAAATATTATTTATCTCTTTTTTGGTTTAGTATGTTTACAAAATGCTATATACAGCATCCTATGTACATCAGTGGATATTATGAAGGCCATATTTTTTCTAATAACACAATGGCCAGTTTGGGTCGCAGGTGTACACAGTTTCTTTTGTTAAAACAAACATAATAGCGTATGTCAGAACTGCAACTGTGTTGTTTAGGGTGTCTGTAGGTTACCATCCAGTTGACCACAGATTGTCATGCAAATATTCTCAAATCTGCTTAAGAAAAATATGTGCATTTTCCCATCAGTGTTTTGTGTCCATAAAATTAACTTGCTGTGGATAAAAGTCTGTGCTTAAGTAAATATGTAGTGAACATACAAATACCTTCTGCAGTTCAATTCAATTGTAACGAACACAAAATTCAAGTTAAATGGGTTTCCATCTCATTTTCAACTCTAGGCCTACTGATGGTTTTGTCACAAAATATTTTTGTATAGGTACAGTATAGTGAATGTACCCACTCTTGTACTGGCATGTGTGCTCTAGCCAATAGCTCAGAGATACGGTGTTGGTATAACCTACACAATGAGATTATTATGGACAAAACTGTGAGATTATTTTTATCTGTCAAATGGCAGCCAAGCGTCAATTATCATGTAATTATCACCAGAATAAGACCCTCAATATTTATTGAAAGGAGCATCTAGCTCATCAACGTGTACTTTCACCACCCTGTGAAGTTCATCATAACTTATTTAATCTGTGGATTGCATGCTTTCCCATGACGTTGTGACATTTTTCATCCGACATGTACTTTACTTTGAGGATGCAGGAATTCTATTTGGGATGAACGCGTGTATGCTTACAGGAGACTTTTGAAGAGCCTAATCAGATTAAAATATTGTGACTGGCTGTGTTTATGCCACATATAAAAGCCAAAACATTTTAAAAGTTAAATGACACACATTTAGGCTATATTGAAGTGTTAGGTTCTAGGTGTGCGAGCTGCTCCGATTGGAGAGGAGGCAGAGTGTAAACTAAGATTTCAGGGAGCATATGTGGCCACGGCAGGTAGCCTAGTGGTTGGAGTGTTGGCCCAGTAACCAAAAGGCTGCTGGATCGAATCCCCGAGTTGACAAGGTAAAAATCTGTCATTCTGCCATTCTGCCCCTGGGTGCCAAAGACATGGATGTTGATTAAGGCAGCACCCCCCCCCCTCTCTCTGATTCAGAGAGGTTGGGTTAAATGAGGAAGACACATTTCAGTTGAAGGAATTCAGTTGTACAACTGACTAGGTATCCCCCTTTCCCTATTATAGGATGACTTGGGAGAATGATGATCTGCAACAGATCTCATTATCAGAAGTAGAAATACAGCCAGACTGGCCTGCTACTGTGCCTTTCTAGACTGTATAAATACTGGAGAGTAGACTCACAACCAATCCAAATGGAATTAAACATTCAAATCACACAGCTTCTGCGCTGTTATTCAAATTATGATTTCACTGCCGCCTAGAGTAGACTTTGGTACTCATTTGAAAACAATATTGCAATTAATCATTACATTGTGGTGTTGTAGGCTAGTCTAGGTACGATAATTGTATTGTCCCTAAACAAGATACGTATATAGGGGAGCTTTTTGAGCTGCGTGTCTCATGTCTTCACTGTTCATACGCAGTGATGCACCTGGCCTCTCCGCTGCCTATCAGCTATTCCTTTTTGTTCATGTGGATTCATATAGAAAATATATGCAGATTTGAAGGCTTTTATGTATGGTATGATTGCTAGTTAGCCTATTTCAGATCTGGACAAACAATCCACCTACCACTATTGTCGCTATGAATGGTGGATCGAGAGCAGGATAGTTAGATTGGTTGATTACCAAACCCCTTACATCTTCCTCTCATCTGCCCCTAGCTGAACCTGAACCGGAACACCAGTGTACATGTCCAACAGTGGGTCCGGTGGCCCCTGATGTCTCCCTGGTCTCTCACAGTGTATGGAGCAGTCCCCCACAGCCCACCCTCTCCCAACCCACCACAGCTATGCAACCCAGGCCTCCTCACCAACCCTTGGGTACCCACAGCGCTGACCCTGGGGTGTTCCTAGGGAGTCCTGGTACCGTAGGACCCCCCTCCCTTAGGGAGCTGCAGGTGACTGTCCCTGATGGACATTCACTTGGAGAGGGCAGAGAGGGGGAGTTACACTGGGACTCTCGTCCACCTCCACCCACTGGAACTGAGTCAGACTCTGCACTCTATAAAACAGGCTCTAACCCCCCTTCTGCTACAGACCACCCTTTAGTGTCTTCCCCTCCCAGCCTAGTTCTCCTGGAGACTGTTGGCTCCAAGGACAAGGCTTTTTACTACCCCCAGACTGAAAGGGCGATGGAGGCTTCTGCAGACAAACCAGCAGGGAGAGGAGCAGCAGGTTCACCCCACAATCTCTTTGTTGTACCTAGGGTCAAGCTGGTCACACCTGTCCCTTTCTTGTACAAGGTGATGGGCATCACCCTCAGTAGTGATGAGAGCACTGCCTATGTGTTGGCCAAGAGGTCACTGGACGCCAGGAACTATGGAATATTCCAGGATGGAGTTTCAACAGAGACCCTTCAACTACAGGACACTACAAAAACATACCCAAGCACAGAGAGATATTCACATGCCTGGAACCATCCGATTGGGAGCACTACGACTGAAGCATCTCCACATTTGAAGATGACAGAGGAGGAGCCAGACAAACTACACACCACTACAAAGGTCCTGGGCCAAATCAGGAAGACTGAGTCAAAACATACTAGAACATACTATGAGGAAGTCTTGAGCACAGGTAAATACTGTAGCATAGCACCCTGTTTGAACTACTTTATGTGTCCTCCTCCTGATTCAAAATACACACATTCACTTGCATAGAGATTTGGCTGTTTTCTCTGGTATGTACCTGATATTTACCTGATACTTTAAAGAAAGTATTCATAAGTATGTGGTACTACCAAATTCAGCATGTTTTAATGAATTTTAAGGAAACAATAAAGTAATGCATGTTGCTGTGAAATACTATTTCACCATGTAGAATAATCTTAAATACCATGCCATTTAAATACCATGCCATCATCCCTCAGATATCCTGTCAGAGAAGACAGATGTGGATGACACTCCTATTTCAGAAAGGCCCAGTGAAGGCTCAGAGAAGAAATTCCAGAATGGGAAAACTGGTCATTACGATTCCAGCACCTACTACCAGACAGCCTTTTTCATTGGAGCCATGTGCGGTGGATTTCTCCTCATCACAACACTATTCAGTGAGAAGAAGGTAAGAGGGAACACACACTGAACAAACAATTGTAGTGCCCAACTAAGCTGTCAGATACAACTACTTACATCTGCCTCCACATGTGGGGATTAACCCTGCTAACCAATCCCACTCTAATTCCTACATAGAAGTCTAATTGAATATTTTTCTCATTTCTCAGAGACTCCGAGCCCTTCTCCACAGTGCCAACATAATTGAAAACCAGAGGTAAAAAATTATATTTAATATGATCCTTAAATGTCATGGTGGTAAAAACAGAAAACTGAAAAGCTAGTGTAGTCCTTTGAAGGCTTTTTACATTAATCAGGGCGGCACTATTGCTAGGCAACAACCACAACACAAACATTCAGACATGGCGATGGTGCAGACAAAAGTCACAGAAATCGTCAGGCTATGAACTTATGGTTTTGGCTCAAGATGATCATCTGCAATTTATACTCAACTCCAACTCAGTGTCATATTGATTTTTACTCAAACGTTCTCTGGAAATGAAAATCTATAAATAGGCTAACGTTTATTGGCACGTTCAGTCCTAGTGATGTCTTTCCACATGTTCAGATGAATTCATTCATTTAAATAAATGTATTGTTGATTCATTTATTCATATAAAACTGCAGCAACTGTCTGTTCTGTTTTAACTTAAGTAGCCTATATTTACACAATGAGCACATGCTACCTCACCCTCACAATACCTTTGACTAGTCTTCACTAAAACCTAACCCATTGTGTTGTATTACAGACTGAATTCAAAATGGATTAAATAGATTTGTTTTCTCACCCATCTACTCACAATAGCCCATAAAGACAAAGTGAACATGTTGGGAAAATTAAATACAGAAATATCTCATTTACATAAGTAGTCAATACAGTTAGAATCCCCTTACAGCTGTGAGTCTTTCTGGCTAAGTCTCTGAGAGCTTTGCACACCTGGATTGTACAATATTTGCACATTATTCTTGAAAAAATTCTTCAAGTTCTGTCAAGTTGGTTGTTTCAAGTCTTGCCATGGATTTTCAAGCTGATCTAGATCACTCAGGAACAGTCCATATATTCACTGTCTGCTTTTTTTGTTGTTAACCCATCTACCAGTACTGAAGATGCCCGTCTTTATGAGGCATTGGAAAACATCCCTGGTCTTTGTGGTTGAATCTGTGATTAAAATTCCCTGCTCGACGAGGGACCTTACAGTTCATTGTATGTGTGGGGTACAGAGATGAGGTAGTCATTGAAAAATCATGTTAAACGTTATTATTAATCACAGAGTCCATGCAACATATTATGTGACTTGGTAAGCACATTTTTACTCCTGAACTTATTTAGGCATGCCATAATAAAGGGGTTGTAAAGGGGTGGGGGTGGGGGGAATAGAAAACATAGAAACATGAACATAGAATGCCCACCCAAATCACACCCTGACCAAACCAAAAATAGAGATATAAAAAGCTCTCTACGGTCAGGGTGTGACAGGGGTTTCATACTTATAGACTCAAGACATTTTAGCTTTTTATTTTTTATTAATTTGTAAAAGACATCATTTCACTTTGACATTATGGGGTATTTTGTGTAGACCAGTGACACAAAATCTCAATTTAATCCATTTAAATTCAGGCTGTAACACAACAAAATTTGGAAAAAGTAAAGGGGTGTGAATAATATCTGAAGGGACTGTAACATGTTCCACAGGGCATGCCGCAACATTAAGGACATTGAGCTGCAGTATTATAAAGCCAAGGATTGAGAGATCTGGTAAGAGCCACTAACATTCCTTTCCACGTCTTCAGCAAGTATGAATGCTAAATTATTTATTGAGTCATTAGAAAACATCCTTCATTCCTATCCAAGCACTTCAGATGGCCAGGGTTTGTTTTCGCTTTGAGCATTTCTCAAATGGTATGTTCTTTACAATGTCCCACATGTGGAATTGGCTGGGACTAATGCACCCCTATTGAGATATGAGGGAAACAGTTCTCTCCCTCTCTCTCTCTCTCGCTCTCTCTCTCTCTCTCTCTCTCTCTCTCTCTCAGTATATCATTCACGAATGACTAAGTTAGTCTCTCTCTCTCTCTCTCACTCAATATATCATTCACACAATGACTAAGAAGATAGTCTGTCTCCCTCTCTCTCTCTCAGTATATCATTCACAAATTACTAAGAATTAGTCTCTCTCTCTCTCTCTCTCAGTATATCATTCACACAATGACTAAGAAGTTAGTCTCTCTCTCTCTCTCTCTCTCTCTCTCTCTCTCTCTCTCTCTCTCTCTCTCTCTCTCTCTCTCTCTCTCTCTCTCTCTCTCTCTCTCTCTCTCTCTCTCTCTCTCTCTCTCTCTCTCTCTCTCTCTCTCTCTCTCTCTCTCTCTCTCTCTCTCTCTCTCTCTCTCTCTCTAGGATTGATTTCAACTGCCAGTAAGAGACCAATAACCACCTAATTTGTCGAATAAGTGGAAGACATGGACATTTGGCTGTTTTACTCGTGTCACTTTTGTATATAAATATCTAAGAATATCTAAAGTAATCTATTTTTATACAAATTAAGTTTATTATTGCTTGAAATATTGCTGGATTTTTTTTACAGAGAATCCTATGGTTTCAAAGTTATACAATATTGGCCTGCTTCTATTCTTTTTTTGTTTAAAAGGTTTGAGTGAATTTGTCGCTCATAGACTATTTGGACGGTGTCATGTACATCAGAAATAGAGTGGACCAATCAATCCTCCAAGGACTCTTCGTCACGGCAGGGGTTAGCGACTTCACCTAACTCGGATGCTTTTTTCAATGTCCTGCCATCAAACATCTCCAAGCGTGACTGATAGATCCTCACAGTGAAATGCACAGTTCAAGAGGGGAAGAACCTGATTTTTTATTACATCAGCATCTGTGTTTGGATGTGTCTCCTAAGTCAACATCAAACTTAAGAAAGTCTGTGTGACTGAAGTACTCCTATGACATTGTTGAATGGAGTTGGGTTCTTGAGCCAAAGTAAAACCAGGTGCCATTACCTCAAGCTGACAGAGAGATGTATCTTTGGGGATAAATAAATTAAATAGAAAAAAACCACAACGTTTTTAGTGAACTCCATAAATGCAATGATGCATCATACTGGATTAATTTGCATTTTAACATTACTCTGTTTTGTCCCTTTCAAATTATGACAATGACTTAAACCTGGTTCTCATGCCATGTTGTGCTGATACCAATGAGAATGTATGACAATCTCCAGCAGTTTGTAAACCTATTAGAGCGCTCCATTCCCATACAGTGAATCATATCCATATACAAAGGATTGTGTTATAGTCATGTGGCGTGACGGTTTTTGTAAATCACAAAAGTTGAACATGTTGTTGGTCCTTTGTCCCTTTCAATTGCTTAATTGGGAAGTAAGAGAATGCAATTGAAGTGCTGCTAATTGATGACTGTGCCTAGAACCTTCAACAAGCACTACACAATTAAATAGAAACTGCAATTCCATTTTCAGTTTGTTACCTAAATTATGAAATGTTTCAATATGACTTGTGCCCTGTAATAAGTGTAAATGAACATCTTGACAGTGCTAACCCATATGAGTCACCCTTGGATTATGCTGTATTTCAGATCAATTGTGTTGATTCAATGCAATGTATTAGATCATGTTAAGCCCCAGGATCATGTATGTATTACTTTAATACTGTATACAATAATAATAATAATACAAATAATAATGAAGATTGACATGGAACTGTTAAATATTTAGACTCTTATGCACAATTGCAGTAAATAGAAGTTGAGGTGTTGTCTGTTCATATTGGTCTTTGCTTAGGCCACGATTCAATCCAAAAAGGTGTTAGAGTCATGTTATAGTGCGTTTGACGTGAAGGTCATATCCGATTGAGCAGACATCTGCAGCGTTTACCGTCAATGCAATCTCAGCAAAAGTGGGGACATTAAAAGCTGCATTGTCTTTAGATTTAGGAACTTAATTTGATCACCCTGTTGTAATTTAAAACGTGTGGTGTTTTGATGTTTAAAAAGGTTTCTGAAGTTTGTAATTTCCACTTTGAAATGTCAGACTTTATTTTCCCTTAACAATGTATCAACCCCTACAAAAATGTCCATACATATTAATCCACATTATAATTTACATGTCCTGTTGCTGTAGCAAACTAGCTCATATTAAGACCCTATATCTGTACATGCGTGAACGGCTTGAAGCCTTAGTGTCTAAATGCAGAAAGAACAATATATTAAAGGAATCCTCAATAAAATTGGACTGGAATGAATCCCTTGTTTTGCCTGTTATTGTGATGATTCTGTTCAGTTCGTTATTGCTTTGATGTCTTGTATCGTATGAAAATGTCACCAAGGTATAAGATGACTTCAGTAAAAAAAAAAAAAAAAGGAAATACATCTAGTACCCTTTTTGGAGCAGACGTTGGCTGAAATAGATGTGTATTTAGGTATTTGTATTTGAAAATCATCTTTTCATTGTATTTGAGTATTTTCAAATAAACAAGCCAATACAACGACTTCTTCAAAAAGTATTTCATCCAACACATACTTGAAACCAAATATTCTACCAGATTCATGACAGAAAGATCATTGTGATTCAGACACCTCTTTTACATAATAATCAATGGTTTAACTATAACAGTATTTGACTTCACATCACATTAAATTGACCATGATATTGCCCTGGGGTATGTTTCACTGGTGTTATTTGGCAATGAGGATGCCAGTTTGTGTCAGTTTGAGGTGTTTGGTGCAGAGTGACAGCAGATAATTAAGATGGCGTCTCACTGCCCTTGTAGCTGATGTACAGAAGAGCCAAATAATCTCTCCAAATCTGACAGGGTAGGACCTACTGTACACAGCAGTTCTTCTCTCCGCGATCAGCCCCTAAAACGCTACAACACTCCTAAAACACCCCTGACTAATCCCTTACCAACCCAACCACCAAACTCAGAGGAACTTGACTTAAAGGGGCAGTGACGTCAAAATGTTTTACTGATATTTCCACTCTATGTGCTTGAAATAACACTCTGAAATAATAAAAATTATGAGCACTTTTTATATGCACTTTTTTTGTGAGCGCTGTCTGAAAGAAATGCTTGGAATTACAGCCTGTTCAGGTAGGATGGAGTTTTTGGCCCAGATCATGACATCCTGAACTGATCATAATTTATTTGCAAAATTTGATGGGTAGGCGGGGTAGACTCTTGAGTCTAGACGATCCTATCCGCCAACCAGGGCTGTGGATGTAAATATGTATCAATACGCCCACTCAAGTTTCAAGGTAAGACCCAGGTGCAGACAATGTTGAAGTAACAAAAGTTGATTAAATCGAACACAGGCAGTCAAAGGTACAAGATGGCAGGCAGGTTCAGAGTCAGGTTAAGCAGAGGTCGGTAATCCAGAGTAGCGGGGCAAAGGTACAGGACGGCAGACAGGCTCAGGGCGGGCAGAGCTCAGTAATCCAGAGTAATCCAGAGTAGTGGGGCAAAGGTACGGGACAATAAGCAGACTCAGGGTCAGGGCAGGCAGAAAGGTCAAAACCGGGAAAACAGGCACTATCGACAGGACAGGAGCAAGGGGAAACCCGCTGGTAGGTATGGCCGAACAAAATGAACTGGCAACAGACAAACAGAGAACACAGGTATAAATACACAGGGGATAATGAGGAAGATGTGCAACAACTAGAGGGGGTGGAGACAATCACAAAGACAGGTGAAACAGATTGACTATTTCATTGGCAAAAGGAGGCTCAGGTAAATAAATTATTACAAATATGTTTGAAGTTATTTTCATAAAATAAACACACAGTGATTTATTAGACATACTGTACAGCGATGACATAAAATTAAAAAGACAGCATGGGGGCTTTAAAGTAAAAGTGAACCCAAAATCCAGAGACTCCCAAATGATTCAATACATTGAAACTAGTTCTGTGGAGTTTGCCCTCTGCCCTCCTCTTTCTTTCTCTTCTCCTTTCCTCTTCCACTTCCCTCTTCTCTCTCTCAATTCAAGGGCTTTATTGGCATGGGAAACATATGTTAACATTGTCAAAGCAAGTGAACTAGATAAACAAAAGTGAAATAAATAATAATAATTAACAGTACCCACAACATTTCCAAAAGAATTAAGACATTACAAATGTCATATTATGTGCAAATAATTACAAAAGGGAAAAGACATAAACATAAATATGTTTTGTATTTACTATGTTGTTTGATTGCCCTTTTCTTGTGGCAACAGGTCACAAATATTGCTGCTGTGATTGCCAACTGTGGTATTTCATCAAAAGATATGAGAGATTCTCAAAATTGTGTTTGTTTTCGGATTCTTTGTGTATCTGTGTAATCTGAGGGAAATATGTGTCTCTAATATGGTCATACATTTGGCAGGAGGTTAGGAAGTGCAGCTCAGTTTCCACCTCATTTTCTGCGCAATGTGCACATAGCTTGTCTTCTCTTGAGAGCCAAGTCTGCCTACAGCAGCCTTTCTCAATGGCAAGGCTATGCTCACTGAGTCTGTACATAGTCAAAGGACCAGCTTGCTTAGGTGACTCTTCTCCAGGTTCATCTCTCTGTAGGTGATGGGTTTGTAAACCCTATTTGGGATAGGGGGCAGTATTGTCACATCCGGATGAAAAGCGTGCCCAAAGTAAACTGCATGCTACTCAGGCCCAGAGCTAGGATATGCATATAATTTGATTTAGATAGGAAACACTCTAAAGTTTCTAAAACTGTTAAAATAATGTCTATGAGTATAGCAGAACTTATTTGGCAGGTGAAACCCCGAGGACAAACCATCCAGGAAAAACCTTTTTTGAGTTCACTGTGTTTTCAATTGGTTTTCTATGGGAATCTAGATTTCTGAGGCACCTGGTTGCAGTTCCTATTTCTTCCACTAGATGCCAACAAGTCTTTAGAAATTGGTTGATGTTTTTCTTTTGAGTCATGAAGAAGTAGCCCTTTCCTTTCTGAGTTCCAAGTTTTTTTCGAGCCAAGTGGACTCATTTGTTTGGGGCATGTGACCTGGAGCTCGCTCCACCTTGTTTTATCCGCTATTGAACACAGTATATTCCGTCTTAAATTTGATTGATTATTTACATTTTAGGATACCTAAAGTTGGATTAGGAAAGTTGTTTGAAATGTTTGGACCGAGTTTACAGGTAACTTATTAGATCATTTGTAGTCATATTGGGCGAGTTGGAACCGGTGTTTTTCTGAATCAAAAGCACCATATAAATGGACATTTTGGGGTTATAACGAAGGAAATTATCGAACAAAAGGACCATTTGTGATGTTTATGGGACATTTTCGAGTGCCAACAGAAGAAGATCTTCAAAGGTAAAGGCATGACTTATATCGTTATTTCTGAGTTTTGTGTCTCGCCTGGCTGGTTGAAATATCATTGTCATGTGTTTGTATGATGGGATTCTGGGTTAGGGTGTTGGGTTCTTGGTTGGTGAGTGGACCCCAGATCTCACAACCAAATAGGGCAGAGGGTTCTATAATTGATTTAAGTATTTTTAGCCAGATCCTAATTGGTATGTCGAATTTGATGTTCCTTCTGATGGCGCAGAGGGCACTTCTTGCCTTGTATCTCAGCTCGTTCACAGCTTTGCGGAAGTTACCTGTGGCGCTGATGTTTAGGACAAGGTATATATTGTTTTTTTGTGTGCTCTATGTCAACGGTGTCTAGATGGAATTTGTATTTGTATTTGTGGTCCAGTAGTCCTGTAGTTCATTCTATCTCTGTCTTTGGAGTGCAGAACTGGGACAGCCTGCTTGATGCAAGCCTCACTCTGCTCCATTGTCAGTTAATGCATGGTTCACAAATCCGCAAACATTGGACAAATTCATTGTTTTATTCAAATCCAATTTTTGGGGTCACATACACATGATTAGCAGATGTTATTGCACGTGTAGCGAAATGCTTTTGCTTCTAGCTCTGACAGTGCAGTAATATCTAACAAGTAATATCTAACAAATTACAAAACATATACCAAATACACAGAAATCTAAATAGGAATGAATTAAGACTATATACATATGGACGAGCGATGTTAGAGAGGAATGGACTAAGATACAGTAGAATAGTATAGAATACAGTATATACATATGAGATAAGTAATTCCAAATGTGTTAACATTAAGTGACTATGATATCGTAGAATAGTATAGAATTCAGTATATACACATGAGATGAGTAGTACCAGAAATGTAAACATTATTAAAGTGATTCCTTAAAGTGGCCAGTGATTTCTAGTCTATGGCTGTTTAACAGTCTGACGGCCTTGAGATAGAAGCTGTTTTTCAGTCACTCAGTCCCAGCTTTGATGCACCTGTACTGACCTCGTCTTCTGGATGATAGCGGGATGAACAGGCAGTGGCTTGGGTGGTTGATGTCCTTGATGATATTTTTGGCCTTCCAGTGATATTGGGTACTGTAGGTGTCCTGGAGGGCGGGTAGTTTTCTGATGGTAATGCGTTGGGCAGACCGCACCACCCTCTAGAGAGCCTTGCGGTTGCGGGTGGTGCAGTTGCCCCACCAGGCAGTGATACAGCCTTACAGGATGCCTTCAATTGTGCATCTGCAAACGTTTGTGAGAATTTTAGGTGACAAGTTACATTTCTTTATCCTCCTGAGGTTGAAGAGGCTCTGTTGCTCCTTCTTGACCACACTGTCTGTTTTCACCACACTGTCTATTTCAGTTTGTCAGTGATATGTATGCCAAGGAACTTAAAGCCTTCCACCTCCTCAACTGCGTTCTCGTCGATGTAGATAGGGTCTGCACCCTCTGCTGTTTCCTTAAGTCCACAATCATCTCCTTTGTTTTGTTGACGTTGAGTGAGAGGTTGTTTTACAGGCACCACACTTCCAGAGCCCTCACCTCCTCCCTGTAGGTGGTCTTGTCATCGTTGGTAATCAAGTCTACTACTGTTGTGTCGTCTGCAAACTTGATGATTGAGTTGGAGGCGTGCTTGGCCACACAGTCATGGGTGAACAGGGAGTACAGGAGGGGGCTGAGCACGCACCCTTGTGGGGCCCCCAGTGTTGAGGATCAGCAGATTGGAGGTTGTTTCCTACCTTCACCACCTGGGAGCGGCCCGTCAGGAAGTCCAGGCTACGTTCGTGGTACTGTGTTATCCTCAAAAGCATGCAAAGAATGTATTTAGAGTGTCCGGAAGCAAGACGTCGGTTGCGGCGATGTGGCTGGTTTTCCTTTTGTAGTCGGTGAGTGTCTGTAGTCCCTGCCACATACGTCTCGTGTCTGAGCTGTTGAATTGCGACTCCACTTTATCTCTATACTGACGTTTAGCTTGTTTGATTGCCTTGTGGAGTGAATAACTACACTATTTATATTCTGCCATATTACCAGTCACCTTGCCATGGTTAAATGCAGTGGTTTGCGCTTCCAGTTTTGCGCAAATGCCACCATCTATCCACGGTTTCTGGTTAGGGTAGGTTTTATAGTCACAGTGTGTACTACATCTCCTATACACTTCATTATAAACTCAGTCACCTTATCTGTGTATGCGTCTAGATTATTTTTGCAAGCTACCTGGAACATATCCCAGTTAACATTAACAAAACAATCCTGAAGCGTGGATTCCAATTGGTCAGACCAGTATTGAATAGTTTGAAGCACGGGTACTTCCTGTTTGAGTTTCTGCCTATAGGACGGGAGGAACAAGATGGAGCCATGGTCAGATTTGCTGAAACGAGTGCGGGTGAGGGCCTTGTAAGCATTCCGGAAGTTTGAACAGCAATGGTCGAGAGTCTTCGCAGCGCGAGTAGTACAGTCAATATGTAGATAGAACTTCGGCAGCCTAGTCCTCAGATTTGTTTTGTAAAACTCCCCAGTTACAATAAATGCAGCCTCAGGAAATGTGGTTTCCAGTTTGCACAAAGTCCAGTGAAGTTCTTTGAGGGCCGTCGAAGTATCGGCTTGAGGTGGGATGTAAACAGCCATGGCAATGGCGGAGGATAATTATCTTAGGAGATAATATGGTCGGCATTTAATTGTGAGGTATTCTAGATCAGGTGAACAAAAGGACTTGAATTCCTGTATGTTCCTAGATTTACACCAATAGTCGTTAATCATGAAACACAACCCTCCGCACTTCTGCTTCCCGGAGAGATATGTATTCCTGTCAGCGCGATGTACTTAGATTACTGCTGGCTTTACCGACTCCAATAAAGTATCCCAAGAGAGCCATGTTTCCGTGAAACAAAGTATGTTACAGGCCCGATGTCTCTCTGGAAGGATATCCTTGCTCTAACTTCTTGCGTCGAGCCATCCCGGATCCGGGATCGTGAATACAGCCTCAAGCTCATTACCATAACGCAACGTTAACTATTCATGAAAATCACAAATGAAATTCAATTAATATGCTAGCTCTCAAGCTTAGCCTTTTGTTAACAACACTGTCATCTTAGATTTTTAAAATATGCTTCTCAACCATAGCAAAACAAGCATTTGTGTAACAGCTAGCGCAGCTAGCGCAGCTAGCGTAGCATTTAGCGTTAGCATCAGCAGGCAACATTTTCACAAAAACCAGAAAATCATTCAAATAAAATCATTACCTTTGAAGAACTTCAGATGTTTTCAATGAGGAGACTCTCAGTTAGATAGCAAATGCTCAGTTTTTCCTGAAATATTATTTGTTTAGGAGAAATTGCTCCGTTTGGTGCATCACGTTTGGCTACCAAAAAAAAACGAAAATTCAGTCTTCAAAACGCCGAACTTTATTCCAAATTAACTCCATAATATCGACTGAAACATGGTAAACTTTGTTTAGAAATCAATCCTCAAGGTGTTTTTCACATATCTCTTCATGATATATCGTTCGTTGAAAGCCTCCTCTCTCCTCTCAATCACTGGATGACTGCGTGCAGCTTGTAGACTATGCACCAATTTAGACAAAGGACACCGGGCGGACCCCTGGTAAATGTAGTCTCTTATGGCCAATCTTCCAATGATATGCCTACAAATACGTCACAATGCTGCAGACACCTTGGAGAAACGATAGAAAGGGCAGGCTCATTCCCGGCGCATTCACAGCCATATAAGGAGACAATGGAAAACAGAGCTTCAAAAATTCTGCCCATTTCCTGGTTGAAGTTTCATCTTGGTTTCGCCTGTAGCATGAGTTCTGTGGCACTCACAGATAATATCTTTGCAGTTTTGGAAACCTTAGAGTGTTTTCTTTCCAAAGCTGCCAATTATATGCATAGTCGAGCATCTTTTCGTGACAAAATATTGCGCTTAAAACGGGCACGTTTTTTTAATCCATAAATTAAAAGAGCGCCCCCTATATCCAAGAAGCTAAGCTCATCAACTTCGTTATCTAAAGACTGAACATTAGTGAGTAATATACTCGGATGCAGTGGGTGGTGTGCGCGTCTCCTCCTTAAGTTAAATTTTTGGGTGTTGTACTTTCAGTTTTGTACACCAGCTTCCAACAGCTGAAAGCACAATATTTTGGATTATTGAAAATATATTTCACAGTGGTTTAGATGGCACAATGGTTCGCTACACTATAACCATATTGCAGATGATTCTGAGCCACTTATGACAACTATTTGGCACTGCTGGCCCAGCCTGGGCTATGGCCAGTGATATGTGGAACAAAAGTGGGCCGAGCACAGCATACGATTCTGTACTCATTATCGCATGCCAATTTTGGGCCAATTGTGGCTTGTGATACAGTGGCTTGCAAAAGTATTCACACCCTTGGCATTTTTCCTATTGTCAAACTGGAATTAAAATATATTTGTGGGGGTTTGTATCATTTGATTTACACAACATGCCTACTACCACTTTGATGATGCAAAATATTTTTTCTTGTGAAACAAATAAGAAATAAGACCAAAAAACAGAAAACTTGAGTGTGCATAACTATTCACCCCCCCCCCCCAAAGTCAATACTTTGCAGCAAATAAAGTCTCAGTTTGTTGATGTAAGTCTCTATAAGCTTGGTACATCTAGCCACTGGGAATTTTGCCCATTCTTCCAGGCAAAACGGCTCCAGCTCCTTCAAGTTGGATGGGTAAGCGTTGTTTGCTAGCTGCTAACAAGCTATTTTGGTTAAGTCAAAGATGTATGGTAAGCTAGGGGCTTATGAAAATTAGCTAGATAACCAATGACTGTAGTTAAGTGTACAATGCATGTTACATTTCTTACAAGTAAAAAGAAAACCAGCATAGGCTAGCTTAATGACTGTTTTGACCTTCTTATTGACACGTTTTTAGTGAGCTAGCCAGCTAGTTAACATTAGCTTGTGCATTCATACTTTTTCACGTGGTGACATGCTAGCTTGCATTAGCCCACCAGGGAAGGGATATTTACCTAGCTAGTTAATGTTAACTCACCATTCGTGTAGTTAGATTTGCTAGCTAACGTTAGGCTGGCACCATGGCAAGGAAAGTTGGTTAGCTAGCATGTCACCACTTAGAAAAGTCTGGATACACGAATGGTGAGCTAATGTTAACTAACTAGCTATCTATCTAAATATTGGCTTGTGGGCTAGCTATTTAGGCACCATGCTTGGCTAGTTAACTAAATGATCTGAAGTTGGCTAGCTAGCTCACAACTTGTGGCTTCAATGTTTTCCCCATACAGCTTTGTTCCATAAGTGCATATGTTGTACATGACTAACGTAAACTCACTCCATTCTGTACAAATGTGCGCATGCGCAACATTCAAACGAGGCTACAAAGAAAACCAATGGGACTGTAGCGACTGTGTTGACGTCAAAATCGGAGGTGTGAACGAGGCTTCTATTCAAGCGTTGATTGACATGGTAATGTCTCTATAGTATTGGAGAAAAGTTGAAAAACTGACCCTCCGTTACATCTTGACGTGTCATGTCGTAACGTACAGCACACATAAAGCAACTATTTCTGTCTTACAATCTCTCTCCACCAGGTGTAGCACTTCTATCATCCTTTAAAAATAAGAAATGGACAGTGACGGGGGTAAGGGGGGATACCTAGTCATTTTTTTCATCATCATTGCATGCTATCATCATCATGTTTACTTTAGCTTTTTTTATATCACTTTAGCACCGCCCTAAAAACCCGATTAAAATTCGACACAAACCTTCAAATAGTTATGTAATGATACATTATATAAACTCTTTATAGTGTTTTATTTAAATTTTAGAGGCGATAAGGTGATAAGTTGGACAGATCGAGTGAAAAAAAGCAATTTTCCCACACAACATCTCTCCTTCTCACTATCACGCAACAGTTTCGCTTCCCCACCCTCCATTTTTTAAAAGACCCGACGGGGCTCATTGCCTGCTTGAATTATGCAGAAACGGGCAGCGTTTAGGACATGTAATTGATTCTGTTGGAAAGGGGAGAAATTGTGCTTTACAATGGTATTGACGTTACAGTTGATCTGGAAGTATTACTTTTTGGGGGCGCTAAAATAAGGGCTATTGTACGGACCAAGGCGATGTACGAGTTTACGTTAATTGTTGTGGGACCACTTGTCACATTGTCTAAGGTGGGTTTGTGTTATGAAAAACAATCAGTTTTCAGTCCAGATGAAGATGGTGATACAGCATTGAAACAGACCTACCTCTGACCAAATGTCTCTTTGTTTTCCAACAGAAGTACATCCCTCAGACCATCCGGTGCATGGACATCCTGTGCCAGTGTGATCCGAGTGTGAGTGTCTAGTTGTGAAGACTACAGTAAATCGAGCCTGCGGACAGACTGTTCAGATCAAATATGATACAATATTGTGTAAAACATTGAATTTGTAGATGCATTGACATTTTGACTTTATGCCCCCTTTTTTCATGTTTTAGACATGAGGCGTAAATGCATAACATTAAGCAGTGCAGGATCAACGCTTCCCTAACCAGGGAGATCTGCTGGAAGTGATGTACTCTCTCACTCTGGTGGAAAGATATTTAAACATCATGAATTCCCACTATGCCCATGATAAAATGCAACGTTAATTGCGCTGTACTGAATGAGACTGAGGAGATGCAATCCAACCAGGCTTTGTGATTGAACTTAGTTTAACAACATTATTTTAGTTCAAATCAAATCAAATGTTATTTGTCACATACACATGGTTAGCAGATGTTAATGCTAGTGTAGCAAAATGCTTGTGTTTCTAGTTCTGACCATGCAGTATTATCTAACAAGTAATCTAACCTAACAATTTCACAACAACTACCTTATACACACACAAGTGTAAAGGAATTAATAAGAATATGTACATAAAAATATATGAATGAGCGATGGCCGAACGGAATAGGCAAGATGCAGTAGATGGTATAGAGTACAGTATATACTGTACTTGGTTTTTGTTTTTGTTTTAAATGGCTTGGTTTTTGTTTTACATGCACTGTCAACTGTGGGACCTTATATAGACGGGTGTGTGCCTTTCCAAATCATGTCCAATCATTTTAATTTAACACAGTTGGACTCCAAACAAGTTGTAGAAACATCTCAAGGATGGTCAATGGAGTTTAATTTCGAGCCTCATAGCAAAGGGTCTGAATACTTATGAAAATAAGTTATTTCAGTTTGTGTTTTTTTAAATGTGCAAAAATGTAAAAAATAAAAATAAAAAATAAACCGTTTTTGCTTTGTCATTATGGGGTATTGTGTGTAGATTTATGAGGATTTTTAAAATCAATTTTAGAATAAGGCTGTAATGTTACAAAATGTGGAAAAAAGGAACGGGTCTGAATACACTGCATGGTTGAATCATCAGCATACATGGATACAGTTAACTACCAGTGGCAGGTCATTGGTAAAAATAGAAAAGAGTAGAGGATCTAGAGTGCTGCCCTGCGATACATCACACTTTACATGTTTGGCATTAGAGAAGCTTCTATTAAAGACAACCCTTTGAGTAATGTTTTATTTTGCCCAAATGTGACTCATTTCAGGAAACAAGGTGTCTGTCGCACATTACTACTTCACAGGAGAGCCATTTGAAAGTAAACTTTTTTTTATTATCTAAATGCTTTTTTGACAGAAATGCCTTCTGGAACATGTGAACTTTCATTTGCCTTAATAACAAACGTGTATGCAATCTGTCAATACGAATAAAGAGGTTAAATTATGAGCCCAGTTGGTTTAGCCACAGAAAAAGACAGGAAATTTCCCTCTAGCCATGATTGGCTGAGATAATGGTTGGGCTGGACATGCAGAGAGATGAGTTTGGATTGGTTTGCCATGTAGAACCCTTCTGTCTATAAAATGAACTGGTCAGTATGTGTATGTAATCCTTACTAGGATTCAGCCTTTTGAAATATATCACGTAGTAGGACTGTAAAGGTATTGCCTTCCACTTTCTGTAGGACAGAGTTTTGAAATCAGTGGAATGCACAGTGGAATTAGAGTATGATAGTTAAGGAGATGGAGAAATTTCTGGGGTTTAATTCAAAATATGCAGACAGAGTCGAAAAGAGAAAACACAGAAGGCTGTTGTATGAATTACATCAACAAACTAAGCAACCATGGCATCCGTGACAGAGAGGGATAAGCGTCCACCCATGTACAGTGCCTTGCGAAAGTATTCGGCCCCCTTGAACTTTGCGACCCTTTGCCACATTTCAGGCTTCAAACATAAAGATATAAAACTCTATTTTTTTGTGAAGAATCAACAACAAGTGGGACACAATCATGAAGTGGAACGACATTTATTGGATATTTCAAACTTTTTTAACAAATCAAAAACTGAAAAATTGGGCGTGCAAAATTATTCAGCCCCCTTAAGTTAATACTTTGTAGCGCCAGCTTTTGCTGCGATTACAGCTGTAAGTCGCTTGGGGTATGTCTCTATCAGTTTTGCACATCGAGAGACTGACATTTTTTCCCATTCCTCCTTGCAAAACAGCTCGAGCTCAGTGAGGTTGGATGGAGAGCATTTGTGAACAGCAGTTTTCAGTTCTTTCCACAGATTCTCGATTGGATTCAGGTCTGGACTTTGACTTGGCCATTCTAACACCTGGATATGTTTATTTTTGAACCATTCCATTGTAGATTTTGCTTTATGTTTTGGATCATTGTCTTGTTGGAAGACAAATCTCCGTCCCAGTCTCAGGTCTTTTGCAGACTCCATCAGGTTTTCTTCCAGAATGGTCCTGTATTTGGCTCCATCCATCTTCCCATCAATTTTAACCATCTTCCCTGTCCCTGCTGAAGAAAAGCAGGCCCAAACCATGATGCTGCCACCACCATGTTTGACAGTGGGGATGGTGTGTTCAGGGTGATGAGCTGTGTTGCTTTTACGCCAAACATAACGTTTTGCATTGTTGCCAAAAAGTTCAATTTTGGTTTCATCTGACCAGAGCACCTTCTTCCACATGTTTGGTGTGTCTCCCAGGTGGCTTGTGGCAAACTTTAAACAACACTTTTTATGGATATCTTTAAGAAATGGCTTTCTTCTTGCCACTCTTCCATAAAGGCCAGATTTGTGCAATATACGACTGATTGTTGTCCTATGGACAGAGTCTCCCTCCTCAGCTGTAGATCTCTGCAGTTCATCCAGAGTGATCATGGGCCTCTTGGCTGCATCTCTGATCAGTCTTCTCCTTGTATGAGCTGAAAGTTTAGAGGGACGGCCAGGTCTGGGTAGATTTGCAGTGGTCTGATACTACTTCCATTTCAATATTATCGCTTGCACAGTGCTCCTTGGGATGTTTAAAGCTTGGGAAATCTTTTTGTATCCAAATCCGGCTTTAAACTTCTTCACAACAGTATCTCGGACCTGCCTGGTGTGTTCCTTGTTCTTCATGATGCTCTCTGCGCTTTTAACGGTCCGAGATACTGAGATACTTTTAACGGACCTCTGTATATGGCTAAGATAGTCTAGCTTGCAACATTTTAAGATATGTTTCTAATTTTGTCAGAAAGTCGTTTTAATTTCAAGGTAAAACGTACTGTTAGCTAGCCATCTAACGTTAGCTGGCTGGCTTGCTAGCTAACATTACATGTATTATCTGTGTAATAATATTATTTGTGTTTCAGAACCATTTGCATTGCTAGTTATAGCCTAATGTTAGCTAGCTATGTAACATTGAACCTGGTTGGTTGGTTAGCTACCTGCAGATTCATGCAGGGTAGTAACGTGCTGGGTAGTAACATTATGAGTTAGGATTATGGGTCCTTGTTTAGCTAACTAGCTATGCATGGACCCATTTCAATAGAATGTTCATGATGTCACTGTGATATAAAACAGCCTAACCAGCTCTGCTAGAGCGAGTAAAATGGTCAGAGTGAGCTGTTCCCTCATTTGTGTCTGGAAGTAGCTAGCCAACCAGCTAGCCAGTTAGCTTGGGTGCTTGACTGCTGATGCTTGACTGCTGTTGTTAATGTAGGTCAGAATGCTCGGATCAACCCTACTCCTCGGCCAGAGCGTCCAGTGTGTGGTCTGAACGTTCCGAGAGCGAAACGCTCTGAATTTACAAACGGACAATCTGACACTGCTCTGAATTTATGAACGCCCAGAGCGCACTCTGAGCACACTCTGGCGTTCCAGATTGAATTCACAAACAGAGATAAGTGAGATATTCAATTTTTTCATTATCGCATAGTGACAGTAATTTATATCACTATTTGAAGTCTAAGAAACCTCCAAACCTCCAAAAGAAAAAAATCTAAATATATATAACGCATCTTTTGTTTCTCTGTGTTTCATAATTTTCCTTCAATTCACAAAAAGCTGAATGTATCTCACTGGAGAAAACATTTGAGTGAACGAAACAGCACCCCTATTTTCCAGTATACGTAGCCCATCTGCTGTCTGGTAAAAAAAAGCATGACATTCTTGCCGTCCATAGCACTTAATGCTAAACATTTTTGATAATAATAGCCAATCAGCTTTGAGCTAAACTGAGGGAACTCAACTGTGAATGGTCCTGGCACACAACAAAAGTGTCAAGAGAAGCCAGTTTGGATTTGGCTTTACACCAATCACATCAAATCAGAACGTCATTCATAGAAAAAAACTTGAATTGTTGCATCTTGTTATGTCGTTGTCCTCCAGCGACTAGCTAAAATTGTCCCTTTCCTACACACACACACACCAATTGATTAAGGGACTGCTGATGTCACGGGCGTCCTCCTCTTCATCTGAAGAGGAGAGGCGAGAAGGATCGGACCAAAATGCGGCGTCGTAAGTGTTCATGGTAAATCTTTAATACCGAAAGTACTGACACTGTATACAAAACAATAAACAAATGACGACCGTGAAGCTACAACATAGACAATCACCCACAACCAAGGACCAAGCGGCGTGGTAAACAGCAGCGACGACAGCAGCAGCAACAGCAAAAACAGCGGCCAGCATCACAGGACTCCTGGACATGGGAGGAGATTCTAGACGGGAAAGGACCCTGGGCACAGGCTGGGGAATATCGCCGCCCCAAAGCAGAGCTGGAGGCAGCGAAAGCTGAGCGGCGGCGATATGAGGAGGCAGCACGGCAGTGCGACAGGTACGAGAGGCAGCCCCAAAAATGTTTTGGGGGGGGGCAGACGAGGTGTGGTAGTAAGCCAGGTAGCAGACCTGAGCTCACTCCTCGTGCTTATTATAAGCAGCGCATTACTGGTCAGGCACCGTGTTATGCGGTTAAGCGCACGGTGTCGCCAGTGCGTGCCCATAGCCCGGTGCGCTATAGGGCAGCCCCCCGAAAGTGCCATGCGAGTGTGGGCATTGAGCCAGGGCGTATGGTGCCTGCTCAGCGGGTCTGGTCGCCGGTACGCAGTTTTGGTCCAGGTTATCCTGCGCCGGCTCTGCGTGCTGTGTCTCCGGGGCGCTGGGAGGGTGCAGTGCGTCCTCTGCCTGCGCTCCGCTCGTGCCGGGCGAATGTGGGAGTGGAGCCTAAGGGAGAGGTGCGTGTAGTAAGCACTAGATCTCCCGTGCTTATCCACAGCCCGGTTCAACCTGTGCCTGCACTCTGGAGGGTCCGGGCTAGAGTAGTTGTCCAGCCTGGGGAAGTGGTGCCAAGGTTGCGCACCAGAGCTCCAGTGCTCCCCCACAGCCCGGTCCTTCAGGTGCCTCCTAACACCAAGCCTCCTGAAGGTCTCCCCAGCCTGGTGGTTCCTGTGGCAGCCCCACGCACCAGGCTGTCTCTCTGTCTCCTCCCTGCAGGTGGTCCCGCCTGTCCGGCGTCGCTGCCGGAGCCTCCCGCCTGTCCGGCGCCTCCCGCCTGTCCGGCGCCGCTGCCGGAGCCTCCCGCCTGTCCGGAGCCTCCCGCCTGTCCGGCGCCGCTGCCGGAGCCTCCCGCCTGTCCGGAGCCTCCCGCCTGTCCGGCGCTGCTGCCGGAGTCTCCCGCCTGTCCGGCGCTGCTGCCGGAGTCTGAGGCGCCAGAGCCCCTCAGCCCAGAGGCGCCAGAGCTTCTGCCCCTCTGTCCAGAGCTTCCGCCCCTCTGTCCAGAGCTTCCGCCCCTCTGTCCAGTGGGGTCATTGAGAGGGGTGGTCATGGTTAGAAAGCCACGGAGGCGGACAATAAGGCGGACAAAGACAATGGTTAAGTGGGGTCCGCGTCCCGCACCAGTGCCGCCACCGCGGACAGACGCCCACCCAGACCCTCCCCTATAGGTCAAGGTTTTGCGGCCGGAGTCCGCACCTTTGGGGGGGGGGTACTGTCACGTTCGGACCTTTATTTCCTTTGTTTTGTATTTATTTAGTATGGTCAGGGCGTGAGTTGGGTGGGCAGTCTATGTTTGTTTTTCTATGATTTGGGTATTTCTATGTTTCGGCCTAGTATGGTTCTCAATCAAAGGCAGGTGTCATTAGTTGTCTCTGATTGAGAATCATACTTAGGTAGCCTGGGTTGCACTGTTTGTTTGTGGGTGATTGTCTATGTTGTAGCTTCACGGTCGTCATTTGTTTATTGTTTTGTATACAGTGTCAGTACTTGCTTTATTAAAGATTTACCATGGACACTTACGACGCCGCATTTTGGTCCGATCCTTCTCGCCTCTCCTCTTCAGATGAAGAGGAGGACGCCCGTGACAGCTGAATGCATATTCTTCTCTCTTGCTTTGTTTGCTCTTTTCAGTATTATATCTATCTCAGATAAGCTACTGTACTCAGGAAAGGGCAAAAATGTTTCCCTATTAATGTATGTAGCCTTAGAAATAAGGTCCAAGAAATCAATAACTTGCTAACATCAAATAATATTCATAAATTAGCCATTTTTGAGACTCACTTAGATTATTTATTTGATGATTCAGCAGTAACAATACAAGGATATACCATATGTAGAAGTGACAGAAATGCTTATGGGTGAGGTGTTGCTGTAAATATTCAGTCATATCCCTGTAATGCTTAGAGAAGATCTCATGTCAAGTGTAATTTAAGTGTTGTGGTTGCAGGTTCACTTGGCACGCCTAAAGCCTTTTCTTTTGGGGTGTTGCTATAGGCTACCAAGTGCTAACAGTCAGTATCTAAATAATATGTGTGAAATGCTTGATAGTGTATGTGATGTAAACAGAGATGTCTACTTTCTTGGGGACCTGAATATTGACTGGTTTTCATTAATCTGTCTGCTCAAGAGGAAGCTTCTCACTGTAACCAGTGTCTGTAATCTGGTTTAGGTTACTAATCAACCTACCAGGGTGTTTAAAAACACTACAGGAACAAGATCATCCACATGTTAATACTGTAGAACTTTGTTCTAAAGCTGTATCTGTACCCATTGAATGCAGTGGCTATATCCAGGAAAGTCAAAATTCCAAAAGCTGGTCCAAGATGTGTGTATAAGAGACCATACAAAAGATTTTGCCATGACTCTTATGTGGATGATGTTAAAAAAATGTTGGTCTGATGTGATTAATAAGGAGCATCCTGATGCTGCACTTGATTAATTTATGAAATTGCTTCTTCAAATTATTGATAAACATGCACCTGTTAAGAAACTGACTGTTAGAACTGTTAAGTTCTTTTATTAGAAATAAGTGAACCACACAACAAAACAATAAATACTAAACGAAACATGACGACAATGGAGTGCTAACATGCAACTAACTACACATAAACAACATCCCACAAACACGTGGACACAATGCTACTTAAATATGATCCCCAATTAGAGACAACGATTACCAGCTGCCTCTAAATGGGAATCATACCAATAACCAACATAGAAAAAAAACCTGGAACCCCACATAGAAATAATAAACTAGACTAACCCCCAGTCACACCTTGACCTACTCTACCATAGAAAATAAGGGCTCTCTATGGTCAGGACATGACAACAGGAAATGCCAACAACGAACAGTGAGATGTTCATGCATAGAAAAACAAATAATGAAAGAAAAGCATTGCAAGTTTGAATTTTGTAAAGTTTGTGTGGGAGAGGTGGAAAAATTGTTGTTATCGATCAATAATGACAAACCTCTGAGCATTGACAGCTTAGATGGAAAGCTACTGAGGATGGTAGCTGACTCTGTAGCCACTCCTATCTGTCATATCTTTAATCTGAGCCTAGAGGAAAGTCTTTGTCCCTTGGCCTGGTGGGAAGCCAAAGTAATTCCGCTACCCAAAAGTGGTAAAGTGGCCTTTACTGTTTCTAACAGCAGACCTATAAGCTTGCTGCCAGCTCTTAGCAAACTGTTGGAAAAAAAAGTGTTTGACCAAATACAATGCTATTTCTTTGTAAACAAATTAACAATGGACTTTCAGCATACTTATATAGAAGGGCACTCAATATGTACTGCACTGACACAAATGACTGATGATTGGTTGAAAGAAATTGATAATAAGAAGATTGTGGGAGCTGTACTGCTAGATTTCATTGCAGCCTTTGATATACTGATCATGACCTGTTGTTGAAAAAATGTATGTGTTATGGCTTTTCAACCTCTGACATATTGTGGATTCAGAGCAATCTATCTAATATAACTCAAATGATTTTATTTAATGGAATCTTCTCTAATGTCAAACATGTAAAGTGTGGTGTACCGCAGTGCAGCTCTCTAGGCCCTCTACTGTTTTCTATTTTTACAAAAATGTGTCCATGTATGCTGATGATTCAACCATATATGCAACCACAGCTAATGAAGTCAATGAAACTCTTATAAAAGAGTTGCAGTCTGTTTTGGAATGGGTGGCCAGTAATAAACTGAACATCTCTAAAACTAAGAGCATTGTAATTTGTACAAATCATTCCCTAAGTTCTAGACATATGCTGAATCTGGTAATAAATGGTGTGGCTGTTGAATAAGTTGAGGAGTCTAAATGATTTGGCGTTGCCTTAGATTGTAAACTGTCAGGTGCAAAACATATAGATTCAAACATTGTTCGCATAGTCAACTTACACACAGCTCTGACACACACAGACATGCCACCAGGGGTCTTTTCGCAATCCCCAAGTCCAGAACAAATTCCAGAAAGCGTACAGTATGATATATAGAGCCTTTATTGCATGGAACTTCGTTCTATCTCATATTGCTCAACTAAATAGCAAACCTGGTTTAAAAAAACAGATAAAGCAACACCTCACAGCACAACACCTCTCCACTATTTGATCTAGATAGGTTGTGTGTAGGTATTGATATGTAGGCTATGTGTGCCTTTAAAAAAGCATATGTATATATGTAATTCTGTTCTTGTCTATTAATGTTCTGTATTATGTCATGTTTCATGTTTTGCGTGGACCCTACGAGAAAAGTAACTGCTGCTTTTGCAACAGCTAATGGGGATCCTAATAAAATACCAAATACCAAATTAACCATGGATGGAGTAAGGGAATTTGACTTTTACCTTATTATCTGTACTGGCCAATGATTTTAACGGTGATTGTGATCCAACCATAAATTCATATATTTGGCCCCTGGCCTGAGAGGATGGAAGTTCAATACGTAGATGTAGTATTGTAGCATCATTGCCCATGAAAGGAAGTTAGGCTAGCAAGCAAGCAATTTAGCCAGGTAGCCTAGGACAACAAAAACTCAAAGCTTGCACTGTATGATAGGATCATAGTCCTTTTTGGATATCACTGGAATATCTCCGCAAGCAGGGTGTTTCAACATATTTTTTTTCTACTTGCGGGCATGCACGCACACACACACACACACACACACACACACACACACACACACACACACACACACACACACACACACACACACACACACACACACACACACACACACACACACACACACAGAGAAATTAGCACCATGGACAGCCACATCATATTTAGCTTACATTGATTGAACTACATTTTTACAGTTGTCACTGTACTAAACTAAGCATAGGTGATTTGATGATGTTGAAATGTTGAAGTTGAAATGGTGCTGGAATAGTGGAGGAAGCTCCTTACAGTAACTCGCAGTGGTTCTAAATCAACGATTTGCTAGACCATGCTGTAGATACTGTTAGATACATGCAAAATGCTTTGTGGACTTCACCGGACAGATGTTGCTCTCCAGAGTTGTTATGAAGCAAATGTGTGGTTGAATTTATTCTACCACTGTGTCTTCTTATTGTCTCAGCCTTAGGCCTATATATCATGGTGCAAGGCATATGAACTAACAGGTTAAAAAGCAATCAACACAATCACAATTATCACAACATATGCGTTGTAATATTGCTTTTTTTCCCTGGCTTGGCTTCCCCAGTGATTTTACCCACGCACTGCTATTCCAGAACATCAGACACATAGATAAGAATCGCTCAAGTATGTTTCTGAGTTGAATAATATGAATCAATAAACAGTAATGACATAATGTAGTGGAGAGAAGTCTTGAATATCTTTGAGGACCATAGTGGGTTTACTTACACGTTGTCCAAACAGCAAACTACTCAATAGTTACATAAATGACTGATGTCATCTATGCACATAACATTTGAGTAGATGGAACATTATTTTAAAGGCACGATATTCAGCTTCGCAAGCGACCCGACCAAATTCACATTGAAATTAAGGATGCATGATAGATCGGTGAGCATGTCGGAATCGGATGATATTAGCTAAAAACGCCCACTATTGTGACTAATCCTTATTGTGGCTAATTTAAGATAGATGGGTCCTACCACCATTAATCCAATAAGAACTGTCTAATAAATTAGGGTTATTTTAGATGATGATACCTCCTATATAGTTAGCTAGCTAACTATAGCTACTGAAACAGATTATATTGTTTTGTTATGTTTTTAGGGAAGAACATTGTTTGCATCCATGAGCTTGCTAGCTTTTTTATGACAGCACTGTAGGTGTGCAAGACAACTTTACCAGCATTATAGCATATGTATCGATTAATTGTTGTGACATATGAAATGCGAGTGATAGTGTAAACAATGTGTAATAATAACTATGTAAAAAATGTATGAAAGAGTTAAATTATTATGTGACGTGCAGTCATATTCAGGTCCTGATTGGTCAACAAGCGTTCCATAGCAAAGACCCAAACAGCGTTCCATAGAAATCCTGGTTGAGAATGAAACGACTAAACAAATGAACAACGAAACAGCACATCAAGTAAGTGAAAGAAATAGGTTTTGATTACGTTTTACTGGTAATGGGGACATACGTAAATGCCAACAAAATAACCTTTTGGTCAGTGTATTGTGTGTGTGTGTGTGTAACCTTAATTTAACTAGGCAAGTCTGTTAAGAACAAATTCTTATTTGCAATGACGGCCTACCCCGGCCAAGCCGGACGACGCTGGGCCAATTGGGCGCCACCCTATGGGACTCCCAATCACGGCAGGATGTGATACAGCCTGGATTCGAACCAGGGACTGTAGTGACGCATCTTGTGTTGAGATGCAGTGCCTTAGACCTGCTGCGTCCATGTGTGTGTGTTAACTATTTAACTGTACTAGAATGCTTCAAAAGCAGCATAAATGTTAAATATTGGTTATCGGTATCGGAAGGAACATTTTGGATATCGGTATTGGCCAAAATGTCATATCGGTGCATCACTAATTGAAATGTCATTGGATCTGTAATTCTCATTGAACGCAAGTCTGACAAGCAGTTGATTAATTTTATTCATTCTACTATTTCTATGCTTCTTGTTGTTAAACTTCGTTTTTGCATCTTTTTACTTTCAGTTTTGTACACCAGCTTCAAACAGCTGACAATTCTATATTTTTGGTTATTTAATTAGATGATACAATGAATCTCTACATTTCTTGTTTTGTCAAATAAACTGAAATAAATCAAACAGTTTATCATTTTTATCCAGGTAATACTGGAGCGATTTCTACACACTGCACATTTACAACCATACTTTTGGTACAAGGTGACAACATACTGACAGACAGTGTCTGGTAGCTTCCCTCTTTAGGCTCATTCGATCTTGTTTCTGGGTTTGAACACCACAGTGGAATAGTTCACAGCGTCATCATTATCATTGTCATCACTGTCCTCCCCATCCTTCCCATCCTCCATGTCCTCCCCATCCTCCATATCATCTCCTTTGTCTGTCTCACCCCCTCTCTTTCTTCTGTTGGGCTACATATCCTGGCAGAGGCCTCTTCTGTCTTCACCTCATCGTAATAGTCATCCTCCTCCTCCTTCGCCTCTCTTAGCTATTCCTCCACGTTCTTGTAGTCATCTCCACGTTCTTGTAGTCCATCGACCATTGTACCTTGCTCCCAGGGCAGACGCCACGTTCTCATAGTCCCCCCTTAAAGACGCCTCAGGGGAAACGTTGATGTAATCCTTGTCTTGGCTGAATGCTCTGACACTGGGATTAATGCAGGGGCCAAAGGTGAAATTGTCAGACTAGAAAAAACACAGGGGAAATGTCAACTTTACATACTGTTATTCATATAGGACTTATTCTGTATTTTATAGAACTAAACAGTTGTCAGGATTGTGCACATCTCAAGTAAACTTTTCTAACAGAATAGCCTAACATAATGTTCTCCAAGTTATATTATGTTATTTTTAGCTTCATGTTGTTATGGCAATAATCAAAAGCAGAGGTTTTAGAGGGTTCCTGCTTCCTGTGAGGTCAATCACCAAGTCATCAGATCTCGTTGAGGAAGTCCTGTCATCAACAAAATGGAGACATCCATATTGAATTTAGTTTATAAAGTCTGTATGTACTTAAATAATGTCTGGTCTACATTGGTTAATTGTAAAACAAATGTACATAACGATTGGCATACCAAGTGGGAATGTTACTTATACACAGGAGAGAGATACGTTTATCTGCAGCCTCTTCAATGACTCCGGTGAGATGATGGTGTTGATGGTACATAATAAATGCAGTCTCCCAGTCATAAGCATTGCCATGAGCCATATTTGTTGGGGTGGTCCTGGAGAATCCTACCTGGTATTTGCCTCCACCTTGGTTGGATGTGGCTGGATTTAGTGAAAGATTTTTAAAAAGTATACGTGGATTTATGAGTGGATATAATGGATAAGATAGCTGCTCAGATTGACCTAACAGCTAATGCCCTGTACATTACAGACATCTAGCTATTGTTCCCCAAAAGGGACGAAGAGCATTAAGAAAGTTAGGGAAGAGTCCTAGTTTATGCATGCCATGTAGCTGATGCTTTTATCCAAAGCGACTTACAGTCATGCGTGCATCCATTTTTTGTATGGGTGGCCCCAGCGGGAATTAAACCCATTATTGGGCCAGAGGACCACATCTATCTTGAGATGCAGCCATCGTGTTTAACTTAAACTTCTGTGTATGTCATGCATTACAGGATGTCAACTTCATTTACTCAGAAATATTTCAAGTGAAAATTAGAGTTTATGTAAGTAAATTATTGACACCAGTGAGAGTCTGATGTAACAGGGCTAGGGTCAATTCAAATTGAAGGCAGTCAATTCATGGAGGTGATTCCAATATAAAATTCAAACATTTAAAAACATTTGAAATATTTGGCTTCTTCTTTTCAGTTTATTGAAAATCATTGAAATTGGAAAAATTATTGAATTGGAATTTCAGTTTACTTTCTGAATTGACTGCCTTGAATTAAAATTGACCCCAACCTTGTAATGTAAGGAACAATGTTATTAACATATGAGATTATGATGACATCTGATTTATCAACCATTGTTGTAAGTTTAAATGATCACCGTTAACACTCACCCCTTCACTTCTTCAGAACCACCAACACAATGCTAAGGATATGGCAGTGCCTCTCCTATGGCCATGTATGTAGAACACTAATGGGTTTGGGCCGTAGCAAAAAAACAAATAACACAGTGGGTGAGGATGTATTGCCTTTGAGCCGAATACTAACTTATCTCATCTTATCCGATCTGTTTTTGTCCAAATCTTCAATGGACAATGGATGATTTACGTGAAAGTCTGAGTTAAGCGGACACATATCAAGTTAGGATTTATACCAGTTAATGTCATTGATATAACAACAATAACTAAACTATTGTCGGTAATTCCATTTCTATCAAACCTCAGGATAAGACCCAGATGCATACATAGGAGGCAGATGGTTCGAATCTCTGATATTTATTAAAATACAAGGGGCAGGCAAGAGGCAAGTCAAGGACAGGCATAAGTTCATTAACCAGGTCAGAGTCTGAATGGTACAGGGTGGCAGGCAGGCTCGAGGTCAGGGCAGGCCGAAAGGTACAGGGTGGCAGGCAGGCTCGAGGTCAGGGCAGGCCGACTGGTACAGGGTGGCAGGCAGGCTCGAGTGGCAGGCAGGCTCGAGGTCAGGGCAGGCCGAAAGGTACAGGGTGGCAGGCAGGCTCGAGGTCAGGGCAGGCCGAATGGTACAGGGTGGCAGGCAGGCTCGAGGTCAGGGCAGGCCGAAAGGTACAGGGTGGCAGGCTCGAGGTCAGGGCAGGCCGAATGGTACAGGGTGGCAGGCAGGCTCGAGGTCAGGGCAGGCCGAATGGTACAGGGTGGCAGGCAGGCTCAAGGTCAGGGCAGGCCGAATGGTACAGGGTGGCAGGCAGGCTCGAGGTCAGGGCAGGCCGAAAGGTACAGGGTGGCAGGCAGGCTCGAGGTCAGGGCAGGCCAAATGGTACAGGGTGGCAGGCAGGCTCGAGGTCAGGGCAGGCCGAATGGTACAGGGAGCAGGCAGGCTCGAGGTCAGGGCAGGCCGAATGGTACAGGGTGGCAGGCAGGCTCGAGGTCAGGGCAGGCCGAATGGTATGGCAGGCGGGTTCGGTGTCAGGGCAGGCAGAAAAGGTTGGAACTGTTAACTTATTGTTTCTCCAGTGTCTGGAAACTTGACAAAAAGCTGCTCACAGTTTTCAATGATAGGCCAAACTGGACATTTCCATAGCCAGTAACCATCTGAACACTTAAATCCCACAGAGCCTCTAAATTTCCCATTATTCTGCTGAACTCCCGAATCACCTGTTGAAATGGTAGAATTGTCACTTTTTATTTAGCTCTAATTTGCATGCAAATGTCCGAATGAGGATACCAGATCTGGTATAATTCACACAGGACCCGTTTTGTGATCTGCCTTTTTCTACACTGTCATTCATTTTCTTGTACTGTATAACAATTTCAGTGAACAGAACAGTAGCTTTAAACCATGCTAGCTAGGGCTAGCCACTCAACAAAATCTATGGGCTTTTAACAATGTTGTCTGCCTTTTAGTCAATAAAACTAAATGTTTTCATGTTTGGTTAACTACTAATTAAGTTTATGAATTTACTTTATTTAGTTACTTTACTACCACCCCCCCCCCCCCCCCCCCCCCCTCAATGCATTGTGGTCTATTCTGTTGAACCTTACCTTCCAACCTGGTAAGCAGAAGCATCCCGATAAGAAAACTGTAGACTATCTTCATGTTCATGTACAGTATTAAAGTCCTACTACTCTAGGCCCAAGGTCTCTGACCCAGTAAAGTTGCAGTTGTCTCTGAGTGTCTACATGCTTTGGTTACTTCATTCTAAAACATTATCCACTCTACATCGTCAGCACTCAGTTCATCTTATGCTTGAGGAGTTTATAGACCAATAGATCAGACAAATAAGCCAAACCCCCAGTGAAAACGTGTTGACCACAACCACTCTGTAGAGAGGAAACCATGTTGATGTTGAACTGATAACACATGAGGTGAAGTTGCTTGAAAGTATTGCTGAAAATAAATTACATTTCAGTCTGTTGGATTACAGTGCCCATTTATTGAATGGTGTCATCTTTTTGATTTCCAGTTGCATTCATAAAACTATCACAGATATCAGAATGGAAATATGTTGCAAAACATAGGGTTCACACACACACACACACACACACATGGGTAACACATGACAGTGGCTGTTGTAAACAAGAAATTATAAATTCATTATAAAGTAATTTCATCAATAGCTGTCATGAATCGTCATAGATGATATAGCAATATTTCAAGTGTAGGCCTTGGAATTTTGTCTGCTTTTTACACATAAATATATCTACCTACATCATATTGTCAGGCACTGTTCAAAATATAATCAAATACATAACTGAGAGACGTAGAGCCCATCCTAATAACTATCATTTCCCGTAACGTAGGCCGAAGGAGTTATGGTTGTATGAGGACCTCCATGCTCGATTCTGACGAATCCTGTTTTGTGGGTGGGGCTTCGCTGGGTACCACCACCACCACACCCTTCTGGGTAGTTCCGCCTCTAGCAGTGGATTGTCTATGTCATTGGGTAGAAGAGCAGGAAGTTTGTCAGGGGGTGGGCCCTCTGTTGATGCAGTGGATAAATCTCTCAAGACTTTTAGCATTGCATTGTATGGACTCTCCCCTGTGGAAACAAAGTTTATATTGCATTGTAGATCCCAATATGAGCCTTAACAGTCACCACAGCAAAAATCACACATGTCTCAGTCAGCCTTTATATCTCTGTTATAATACTGTCATGTCATTGTCAAAATTATGATTTTAGGACTAACACTCGTGTGAAGCATGACCTTCATGCTTTCTATCTCATCTCATTTGATCTAAACCACTGATAATTTGTCCACATACAAACTGTATTTACAGACACTATTTAATTTACGTAATTGACTGTACCTTGGGTATAGTGGGAGTATCTGAGACTGCTAGTGGGGAAAGTCTCTGTTAGTGAAGCGATTAACATCAGAACCACGGTGAACTGCAGCATGGTTGGTGGTGTTAACCTAGAACCCACCGCTTGGCTTAATGTATCTGTAAGGAGAAACACAGGAGAGAAGTCCAGTACATTAAAGGTGCAGTAATGACCAACATTTGAATAGACCTTAGGGTAGTAGGAAGGCCTTAAAAGTGAAGTATCTAGCCAAAATAAAGCATGGTAAAAAACTGTATATGTATATCACTGTATATTGTCAACCTGCTCACCCCTTTAGATCAACGTGGATTCTGTAAATGGATACAGTGCATCTTAGCAGGGGTTGGTTTAGTGTGAAATGCAGTTTGATGTATTGTGGATGTGTGTAAAGGGCAGTTGATATATTGGGGATGTGTGTAAAGGGCAGTGGATGTATTGGGGATGTGTGTAACGGCATTTTGATGTATTGGGGATGTGTGTAAATTTTATTTTTTAAATTTTTATTTCACCTTATTTCACCAGGTAGGGTAGTTGAGAACAAGTTCTCATTTACAACTGCGACCTGGCCAAGATAAAGCATAGCAGTGTGAACAGACAACAACACAGAGTTACACATGGAGTAAACATTAAACAAGTCAATAACACAGTAGAAAAAAATGAAAAAAAGAGTCTATATACATTGTGTGCAAAAGGCATGAGGACGTAGGCAAATAATTACAATGTTGCAGATTAACACTGGAGTGATAAATGATCAGATGGTCATGTGCAGGTAGAGATACAGGTGGGCAAAAGAGCAGAAAAGTAAATCAATAAAAACAGTATGGGGATGAGGTAGGTAAATTGGGTGGGCTATTTACCAATAGACTATGTACAGCTGCAGCGATCGCTTAGCTGCTCAGATAGCAGATGTTTAAAGTTGGTGAAGGAGATAAAATTCTCCAACTTCAGCGATTTTTGCAATTCATTCCAGTCACAGGCAGCAGAGAACTGGAAGGAAAGGTGGCCAAATGAGGTGTTGGCTTTAGGGATGATCAGTGAGATACACCTGCTGGAGCGCGTGCTACGGGTGGGTGTTGCCATCGTGACCAGTGAACTGAAATAAGGCGGAGCTTTACCTAGTACGGACTTGTAGATGACCTGTGGGTCTGGCGACTAATATGTAGCGAGGGCCATCCGACTAGAGCATACAGGTCGCAGTGGTGGGTTGTATAAGGTGCTTTAGTAACAAAACGGATGGCACTGTGATAAACTGCATCCAGTTTGCTGAGTAGAGCATTGGACGCTATTTTGTAGATGACATTGCCGAAGTCGAGGATCGGTAGGATAGTCAGTTTTACTAGGGTAAGTTTGGCGGCGTGAGTGAAGGAGGCTTTGTTGCGGAATAGAAAGCCGACTCTAGATTTGATTTTAGATTGGATATGTTTGATATGAGTCTGGAAGTAGAGTTTACAGTCTAGCCAGACACCTAGGTACTTATAGATGACCACATATTCTAGGTCGGAACCATCCAGGGTGGTGATGCTAGTCGGGCGTGCGCGGGTGCAGGCAGCGAACGGTTGAAAAGCATGCATTTGGTTTTACTAGCATTTAAGAGCAGTTGGAGGCCACGGAAGGAGTGTTGTATGGCATTGATGATCATTTGGAGGTTAGATAGCACAGTGTCCAAGGAAGGGCCAGAAGTATACAGAATGGTGTCGTCTGCGTAGAGGTGGATCAGGGAATCGCCCGCAGCAAGAGCAACATCATTGATATATACAGAGAAAAGAGTCGGCCCGAGAATTGAACCCTGTGGCACCCCCATAGAGACTGCCAGAGGACCGGACAACATGCCCTCCGATTTGACACACATGCCCTCCGATTTGACACACTGAACTGAACTGAAATGGAAGTTGATGTATTGGGGAGATGTGTAAAAGGCAGTTGATGTATTGGGGAGATGTGTAAAAGGCAGTTGATGTATTGGGGATGTGTGTAAAAGGCAGTTGATGTATTGGGGATGTGTGTAAAAGGCAGCTGATGTATTGGGGAGATGTGTAAAAGGCAGTTGATGTATTGGGGAGATGTGTAAAAGGCATTTGATGTATTGGGGAGATGTGTAAAAGGCAGTTGATGTATTGGGGATGTGTGTAAAAGGCAGTTGATATATTGGGAGATATGTAAAAGGCAGTTGATGTATTGGGGATGTGTGTAAAACGCAGTTGATGTATTTGGGGTGTGTGTAAAAGGCAGTTGATGTATGGGGATGTATGTAAAAAGCTGTTTGATGTATTGTGGATGTGTGTAAATGGCATTTTGAAGTATTGTGGATGTGTGTAAAAGGCAGTTGATGTATTGGGGAGGTGTGTAAAAGGCAGTTGATGTATTGGGGAGGTGTGTAAAAGGCAGTTGATGTATTGGGGATGTGTTTAAAAGGCAGTTGATGTATGTAAAAAGCTGTTTGACGTATTGTGGATGTGTGTAAAAAGCTGTTTGAGGTATTGGGGAGGTGTGTAAAAGGCAGTTTGAAGTATTGGGGAGGTGTGTAAAAGGCAGTTTGATGTATTGGGGAGGTGTGTAAAAGGCAGTTTGAAGTATCGGGGAGGTGTGTAAAAGGCAGTTTGAAGTATTGGGGAGGTGTGTAAAAGGCAGTTTGAAGTATCGGGGAGGTGTGTAAAAGGCAGTTCGATGTATTGGGGAGGTGTGTAAAAGGCAGTTTGAAGTATCGGGGATGTGTGTAAAAGGCAGTTTGATGTATTGGGGAGGTGTGTAAAAGGCAGTTTGAAGTATCGGGGAGGTGTGTAAAGGCAGTTTGAAGTATTGGGGAGGTGTGTAAAAGGCAGTTTGAAGTATCGGGGAGGTGTGTAAAAGGCAGTTTGAAGTATCGGGGAGGTGTGTAAAAGGCAACAACTTCCCAATGCACAAAGTTGTATCTTTACCTTGTCAGCTTAGACGGGATGACATAACAGTGGAGTTTATGAACTCATCAGTTAATCTATTGGGGAGATGTGTAAAAGCCAGTTGATGTATTGGGGAGATGTGTAAAAGGCAGTTGATGTATTGGGGATGTGTGTAAAAGGCAGTTTGATGTATTGGGGGATGTGTAAAAGGATGTTTATTTAACTAGGCAAGTCAGTTAAGAACAAATTCTTATGTTCAATGACAACCTAGGAACAGTGCCTTGTTCAGGGGCAGAACGACAGATTTGTATCTTGCCAGCTAGGGGATTTGAACATGCAAAGTTACTAGTCCAATGCTCTAACCACTAGGCTACGCTGCTGCCCTGGCAGTTTGAAGTATTGTGGATGTGTGTAAAAGGCAGTTGATGTATTGTGGATGTGTGTAAAAGACAGTTTGATGTATTGGGGATGTGTGTAAAAGGCAGTTTCATGTATTGTGGATGTGTGTAAAAGACAGTTTGATGTACTGTGGATGTGTGTAAAAGGCAGTTTGATGTATTGGGGATGTATGTAAAAGGCAGTTTGATGTGTCAGGGATGTGTGTGGTTGCTGGGCAACTTGCCAATGTGACCTCAGTGTTAACTCATGACACCTGCTCTGTGGAGATGAAAGCAACTCACCCTGCAGAGCACACAGGAGGAACACAGGGGAAAGGTTTGGGTATTGACCTCCCACAGCTGACTGAATACTCCCAGAGCTGCTCATACTCTTCTCAACGAAGACAGAAACTCACTCTTTCAGACACACACATAGATTATTGTGCATGCACGCACGGACACGCACACACACAAAACAGAATGATCTCCTCCTACTCCTATCCCCCCCCCCCACACACACACACACACACTCTCTCAAAAACTCAACAGTTGACTTCAAACAGGAGCATCAAAGGTCTGTGACATCATTACCAACCACTACTTCCTCAGTTATCTCTGGCTGACGGGATGCGCTTGATATTCAAGTATCCTGTTTACTCACTGCTAGACTCCCATTTCTTCCCAAACACCACATTGTAACGATGAGAAGTAAACATTTCCAAATCTTTCATATTCAAGGAGCTTTCCAGGGAGCCCTGAATCACTTTTTATTGGCTAATTATTTTTCCTGACTTGCTTACTTTGGACAGTTAAGCGGAAGGGAAACATTAGCTACAAATGTTTTTAAAGGTTTTCATATACCAATAAATCCTGAATCACATTAATGATCTAAAAAAAAATCCACTTTGGACCAACAGAATATTTTCAGTAACCAGTTGAATGTATCTATTCCGCACAGTACTCATAAATTCAAATTAGACATGGTCCTATGTAGCTCAATTGGTAGAGTATGATGCTTGCAATGCCAGGATAGTGGGTTTGATTCCTGGGAACACATATATATGTAAAAAAAACACACACACAAAAAAAAAAAGTATTCACGCATGACTGTAAGTCACTTTGGATAAAAGTGTCTGTTAAAATGCATAAAAAAAATAGAATAGCCTAAAAATAATATTATCTTCAGAAACCTCCAGATTGTGGTTTTGATGGAGGGGAACCTTGACTCAAGCCTTGACTCTTCTGGCTCGTTAAACACTAAAGAGGCCTGTAACCTAGTAGTTTATCTGCTTTCCATGCTCCGCTAAAGTCAAAGACACTGATCCTGCAGTGCAGATCTCAGTTAACAAAGGGATACTGATCACTGCCTGCCTCAGCTGTGGATCTGGTTAACCTGGCACTCCTCTGGTGCATTACAGTACACCACACTAACCACAACCTTTACTACGTTCCTGAAAACCTTGACAAGGCATATGTACAGTACATTGAATGTAAATAAAGAGAAAGATAGACTGACAAAAATTGGCATCTTGAACTTCCTGGAAACCCAGTTTCTCTCTTGAATTCTACTTGCTGAAATTTAGGCCAAATATCTTCTTTGTTTAGAACCAGGAGCAATCAATGTGGTTGATTTCAACACCAAGTTGACAAACCACTCAGTTTCAAGGCAATGGCATACATATTCTGTTCACCATAACAAAATCTACCATGGGAGGAACAACATTGGCTTACCTGTTTCCCTGTGGAGCCGCCTGAAGAGGAAAGATATGTAGACCACTCCGACTGTGTCCTCACTACCCAACCCAAAGGGGCTTTTGTAGGGTGACCACTTGCGTCATCATCCCTATGTTGTAACCTGGTGTGCTTGGACCTCCTCCCTTCTTTCTATCTCTCCTTTCATCCCCCTGTTCTCTCTTCTGTATGGCGATTGCAAGAATTTCTCAGAAGTGAATCCCCTGAATTGGACAAAATGAAGTTGTATTTAGACCCGTCCAGCACATAATGCAGGGTAATTAAGTTGTATTTAGACCTGTCCAGCACATAATGCAGGGTAATTAAGTTGTATTTAGACCCGTCCAGCACATAATGCAGGGTAATTAAGTTGTATTTAGACCCGTCCAGCACATAATGCAGGGTAATTAAGTTGTATTTAGACCTGTCCAGCACATAATGCAGGGTAATTAAGTTGTATTTAGACCCGTCCAGCACATAATGCAGGGTAATTAAGTTGTATTTAGACCAGTCCAGCACATAATGCAGGGTAATTAAGTTGTATTTAGACCTGTCCAGCACATAATGCAGGGTAATTAAGTTGTATTTAGACCCGTCCAGCACATAATGCTGGGTAATTAAGTTGTATTTAGACCCGTCCAGCACATAATGCAGGGTAATTAAGTTGTATTTAGACCCGTCCAGCACATAATGCTGGGTAATTAAGTTGTATTTAGACCCGTCCAGCACATAATGCAGGGTAATTAAGTTGTATTTAGACCCGTCCAGCACATAATGCAGGGTAATTAAGTTGTATTTAGACCCGTCCAGCACATAATGCTGGGTAATTAAGTTGTATTTAGACCTGTCCAGCACATAATGCAGGGTAATTAAGTTGTATTTAGACCCGTCCAGCACATAATGCAGGGTAATTAAGTTGTATTTAGACGTGTCCAGCACATAATGCTGGGTAATTAAGTTGTATTTAGACCTGTCCAGCACATAATGCAGGGTAATTAAGTTGTATTTAGACCTGTCCAGCACATAATGCAGGGTAATTAAGTTGTATTTAGACCCGTCCAGCACATAATGCAGGGTAATTTAGTTTTATGACACGATCATCCGGACAATAAACAAAATAATGGAACATGTCATGATCATCCGGACAATAAACAAAATAATGGAACATGTCATTATCATCCGGACAATAAACAAAATAATGGAACATGTCATGATCATCCGGACTATAAACAAAATAATGGAACATGTCATGATCATCCGGACTATAAACAAAGTAATGGAACATGTCAAGATCATCCGGACAATAAACAAAATAATGGAACATGTCATGATCATCCGGACTATAAACAAAATAATGGAACATTGCAAAGGAGAAGTGGTTTCATGAATATGTAGCCTCATACCCAATGTCTTCTTGATGTTGTTCCTTGTACTTAAACTACACAAAAGCGGGGTGGGATGTTACAAAATAGCACTGGCTACATTTGCTAGTCCATTTCCCCCGCAAAAGGAGTGGAAAAAGTAATTCACTAGACATTCTGATAATCAAAGGTATATCTACTATTATACAATGGGAGGTCTAATCCTGAAGGCTGATTGGTTAAAACCACATTCCAGCCGGTGTCTGTTTCCAGAAGTTACCATTGGCTAAATCTATGATGTTAAAATGCCTATTTACTCTGTTCCATCTGACCGTGCAACGCATTGTCTTATTAGCCCAGCCATTTATCAACTTGTCAACGTGTCCAAACTTTTGACTGGTACTGTATATCCTCCAAACACCGGCTTCTCGGGCATTATCACATAAGTAAATGTTATAAAGGTAACACACAACACTTTCTAAATGTACAACATACCATGGAAATACAGTTCATTCTGAAACTATTCAGACCCCTTGGCTTTTTTCCACATTTTGTTACCTTACAGCCTTATTCTAAAATGGATTTAAAAATATATATATATTATTTATATACCTGGGGTGGCAGGTAAATAAGTGGTTAGAGCATTGGGCCAGTAACCAAAAGGTTGCTAGATCAAATCTCCGAGCTGACAAAGTAAAAATCTGTTGTTCTGACCTGGAGTAGGTTTTCATCAAGGATCTCTCTGTACTTTGTTCTGTTCATCTTTCCCTCAATCCTGATCAGTCTCCCAGTCCCTGTCATTGAAAAACATCCCCATAGCATGGTGCTGCCACCACCATGCTTCACCGTAGGGATGATGCCAGGTTTCTTCCATACGTGTGGTATTCAGGCGAAAGAGTTCTATCTTGGTTTCATCAGACCAGAGAATCTTGTTTCTCATCGTCTGAGAGTTTTTAGGTGCCTTTTAGCAAACTCCAAGCGGGCTATCATGTTCCTTTTACTGAGGAGTGGCTTCTGTCTGGCCACTCTACTATAAAAACCTGATTGGTGGAGTGCCACAGAGGAACTCTGGAGCCCTGTGAGAGTGACCATCGGGTCACCTCCCTGACCAAGGCCCTTCTCCCCCGATTGCTCAGTTTGGCCTGGCGGCCAGCTCTAGGGAGAGTCTTGGTGGTTCAAAATGTATTCCATTTAAGAATGATGGAGGCCACTGTGTTCTTGGGGACCTTCAATGTTGCAGTAATTATTTAGTACCATTCCCCAGATCTGTACCTCAACACAATCCTGTCTCTGAGCTCTACGGACAACTCCTTCAACCTCATGGCATGGTTTTTGCTCTGAAATGCACTGTCAACTGTGGGACCTTATATAGAGGTTTGTGCCTTTCCAAATCATGTCCTTTTAATTACATTTACCACATGTGGACTCCAATCAAGTTTAATAAACATCTTAAGAATAATCAATGGAAAAAGGATTCAGCTGAGCTTAATTTTGAGTCTCATAACAAAGGGTCTGAATACTTGTTTTTTATTTGTAATACATTTGCAAAAATTTCTAAAAACATGTTTTTGCTCTGTCATTATGGTGTATTGTGTGTAGATTGACGAGGGGATGAAATTATTTAGTACATTTTAGAAGGCTGTAACGTAACAAAATATGGAACAAATCAAGGGGTCTGAATACATTCCGAATGCACTGTAAATAAATATGTGTAGGGCTCGATTCAATCCGTAGCGCTGAAGATCCACACTTTAGAGGGAAATGTAAAGTTAATTTCGATTGAACCAACATATACAGCATTAACCATAAATGCAGTCTCTTCGAACGGCGGAACATTGACTATACATTTCTATCGCACTTCAGCACTATGGATTGAATCGAGCCCAAAGTGTGTTTAACAAAAGGGCTCGTAGTTGCTTGACTACAACTATAGTAAAGGGTATGATAAACTGTAGATCAAAAATATGGTTTTATTATAAATACATAGCAGGGTTGGGTAGGTTACTTTCTAAATGATTACCCAAACTAAGTAATAATCTGATAACTTTAGGTTGCTTTTTGAATGCTTTCCTCTTAAGAGGCATTAGAAGAAGACAAAAAGGATCCATCAAACGCATCATAGTGGTCTCTGACTTGTGGTCAGACTCTCTCAGGCTGAAGAAACTTAAACATACCTTTTTGTCAATGCTGAATTGAGAAAACAGAAAGGTGTCATAATGTATTTTTTTCTGCAAACATCCTTGCTAAATGTAAAAGTAATCCAAGAACTAATCACCTAGTTTTTCAAAAGTATCTGTAATCTGATTACAATATTTCTGCTTGTAACGTAACTGATTGCAGTTACAGTTTCTTGTAAATGATTACGCCATTGATTACATGTAATCGGTTGCACCCAACCCTGTGCATTAGGGGTATGGCAGCTAGTCATTGCCACACATCATGTGGTGGTTCATGTTTCTGTAAACATTTCAAGAAGAAGAGTCCATTGGTTGGTTCATGGTTGTTGATGGGGGAAGGCTCTAAGCCCCCTCCCCGCTCCATCAGTCTCTGTCAAAGGTTATAGCCAGTCTGAGCCCAAATACACTTCTCCTTTTGTCATCCATCACTTCCATTCCTCCTCTCTTCTTTTTTGGCTTCTCTCTCTCCCTTTCCTCAGACAATAGAAGGGCTACTTCCTAGGAAGCTGTTGTACAACTGGGACATGAAAGAAGAGAGAAAGAGTGAGATAAATATAGAGAGCTTCCACTCCCTTTCTCTTCCCTCAGATTATAGAGGAGCTGTTTCCCTTGGAGAAACAAAAGAGAAGGGAGAGAGAGATTTCAGTCTTTCATGAAGCAGCACTATCGGGAGACTACAACTAGCCACTAGACACATTGTGAAAATGTTATGTGGAAAAATGTTGTCTTTGTTGAAATATCTGGGGTGTACCCAAACATCTAGTAGTCTTGGAGCCGGGCTCATGTATTGTTGTTTTTCCATTGCTTTGAGAGCCCAAACAACGCTTCCCATATCTACTGATGGATCTCGGCTATTTTGTGGGAGAATGAAAAAAATCATAATGTATTGTGTTCATTCAAAGTGATGAGTCTGGCTTAGTGACAGTCACAGTTGAAAATAGGATTGTTGCTCTCACCACATTGAGATAGGGTATATTCACCAACGATAAAATGAATCCACACGCCACAGGGAAGAATGTCCTGGAAGGAGATATAGACATGCATAAGAAGTGTGAACATTTCAACCCAGCAGACACTGTCACTTCAGCTTACAACTACCACAGAGTGATTCTGTCTTTGGTGTTACAGAACTTCAGAACTTGAATGCCCAAGACAAATATCCCTGTAGAGATATCAGAAATTATATTTTTTACGCTTTCTCACGTGCTTTGACCACAGTTTGTCTCAGAAAGTGGTCCAGGGCTGGTCCCTGAACACGGTCAGTAAAATGATGTTGGCTTTCTTTGACCCTTCAGTCATGTCAGAACCTTGGATAAGGTGGAAGAGAAACTCTGACGTGGTAGCGTCTGTGATCTTCCAAACTGGGCGTTCATTTTGACAGTGTTGGCATGGCATCAGTCATTTAGCTGCTGTGTTAAACGTACTTTTTCCCAACTACCTTCAATGGAATCCCTTCTTTGCTTTGTCTGTTTTAAATTGAAGGCCAATATAGTTGAGAGGTCTGGGAAAGTTGATATTGCTTTCCCCTGGAACTTTCCAATCAGTTGGCATCAAAGAAAGGAAACAAGGAGAAGCAGGCATTAAAAATACGATGCTGCCACCAAGGTACTGTATGTCTCTCATATAACCTAATCGTCTCCCAGCTCTCCTGTTGCTATGTGGTTGTTCCACCTTGCATTCTGGAAAGCATGTCTTCTAAGATGCTCTGGATGACAGTGTCTGCTGAATGTCAAAAAAAATGTAACATCTAAAATGTCCTCTCTATCAATACCCCAGATGTGCTTTTGAACTCACCTGAACAGGAGCACGAAGCCATAGCTCTCCACGGCCATACCGATGATTGGCCAGCGGAACAGCACCAAGGCCACGCCCCCCAGGAAGAAGGTGGAGCCTCTGAGCTTCTGTCTCTGGAAGAAGAAACCGGCCGACCTCCTCAGGCCAATGATGAACGTCAGACCAGTCAGAAACAGAACCTGAAGGAAAGAAGTATGAAACAAGTTCTGTTTGAAAATATAGAAAACTGTTTTCCTGTTTGTGATGCTATTATTGTCACTGTTATTTCCTGTTACTGTGAATTTTGTCATGCAACCGAATTGCCGACAGAGTTAGAGTTCTGCGGTCGCCACCTTAGCCGAGATCCATCAGTAGATGTGGGAAGCGTTGTTTGGGCTCTCAAAGCAATGGAAAAACAACAACAATACATGAGCCCGTCTCCAACACTACTAGATGTTTGGGTACACCCCAGATATTTCAACAAAGACAACATTTTTCCACATAACATTATCATTAAATCTCAGTCGATCTACAAACACATAGCCTATTAGCTATACAATTGTAATGTTATAGCCCTGAGAAGGGGGGAAATATGGGAAATGATTCACAATAACGCATACCCTCGGGCGACAGGGTAGCCTAGTGGTTAGAGCGTTGGACTAGTCACCGGAAGGTTGCAAGTTCAAATCCCCGAGCTGACAAGGTACAAATCTGTCATTCTGCCCCTGAACAGCCAGTTAACCCACTGTTCCTAGGCAGTAAATAAGATTTTGTTCTTAACTGTCTTGCCTAGTTAAATAAAGGTTCAAAAAAACATCAGAGAAAGTGTCCTAATTTTATGTTGTGATGATGAATTGCATAAAATCATGAACACTTTCCATAGATAACTCCTTTCTTAAATTATACTGAACCAAAATTTAAACGCAACGTGCAACAATTTCAACAATTTTACTGAATTACAATACATCCCGCAGGTGAAGAAGCTGGATGTGGAGGACCTGGGCTAGAGTAGTTACACATGGTCTGCCATTGTGAGGCCAGTTGGACGTACAGCCACATTTTCTAAAATTAAGTTGCAGGTGGCTTATGGTAGAAAAATGAACATTCAATTTTTCTGGTAACAGCTCTGGTGGAAATACCTGCAGTCAGCATGCAAATTGCGCGCTCCCTCAAGACTTGAGACAACTGTGGCATTGTATTGTGTGACAAAACTGCACACATAAAAGACAGTACTGTTCAGACGTCTTCATCGACCTTGCCAAGGCTTTTGACTCTGTCAATCACCATATTCTTATCGGCAGACTCAGTAGCCTCGGTTTCTCGGATGACTGCCTTGCCTGGTTCACCAATTACTTTGCAGACAGAGTTCAGTGTGTCAAATCGGAGGGCATGCTGTCCGGTCCTCTGGCAGTCTCTATGGGGGTGCCACAGGGTTCAACCCTCGGGCCGACTCTTTTCTCTGTATATATCAATGATGTTGCTCTTGCTGCGGGCGATTCCCTGATCCACCTCTACGCAGACGACACCATTCTATATACTTCCGGCCCGTCCTTGGACACTGTGCTATCTAACCTCCAAACGAGCTTCAATGCCATACAACACTCCTTCCGTGGCCTCCAACTGCTCTTAAACGCTAGTAAAACCAAATGCATGCTTTTCAACCGTTCGCTGCCTGCACCCGCACGCCTGACCAGCATCACCACCCTGGATGGTTCCGACCTTGAATATGTGGACATCTATAAGTACCAAGGTGTCTGGCTAGACTGTAAACTCTCCTTCCAGACTCATATCAAACATCTCCAATCGAAAATTCTTTCTATTCCGCAACAAAGCCTCCTTCACTCACGCCGCCAAACTTACCCTAGTAAAACTGACTATCCTACCGATCCTCAACTTCAGCGATGTCATCTACAAAATTGCTTCCAATACTCTACTCAGCAAACTGGATGCAGTTTATCACAGTGCCATCCGTTTTGTCACTAAAGCACCTTATACCACCCACCACAACCGATCGCTGCAGCTGTACATAGTTTATCGGTAAATAGCCCACCCATTTTTACCTACCTCATCCCTATACTGTTTTTATTTATTTACTTTTCTGCTCTTTTGCACACCAATATCTCTACCTGTACATGACCATCTGATCATTTATCACTCCAGTGTTAATCTGCAAAATTGTAATTATTCGCCTACCTCCTCATGCCTTTTGCACACAATGTATATAGAATCCCCTTTTTTTCTACTGTGTTATTGACTTGTTAATTGTTTACTCCATGTGTAACTCTGTGTTGTCTGTTCACACTGCTATGCTTTATCTTGGCCAGGTCGCAGTTGCAAATGAGAACTTGTTCTCAACTAGCCTACCTGGTTAAATAAAGGTGAAATAAAAAAATTAAATAAAATAACAATTTTAGAGTGACCTTTTATTGTCCCCATCACAAGGTGCACCTGTGTAATGGTCAAGCTGTTTAATCAGCTTCTTGATATACCACACCTGTTAGATGGATGGATTATCTTGGCAAAGGAGAAATGCTCACTAACAGGGATGTAAACAAATTTGTGCACAACATTTGAGAGAAATACACTTTTTGTGCATACTGTATAGAACATTTCTGGGATCTTTTATTTCAACAAATGAAACATGGGACCAATACTATGTTAAACTTAATATTTTTGTTCAGTATAGAAGATATTGAAGCACTTTGGGACTGGGGTTGGATCCTCCTGTTTTAGTATTAAACCCATGTGAAACCTGTAGTGTTCTTCCTTCCTCTGGCTCTCAGCCAACTCTGCATATGGAACATTTCTGGGATCTTTTATTTCAGCTCATGAAACATGGGACCAACACATCACTTGTGTTTGGTGGGGTTATGGTATGGGCAGGTATTAGCTACAGACATTGAACACAATTGTATTTATCGATGGCAATTTGAATGCACAGAGATAGAGTGACAAGATCCTGATGTCCATTGTTGTGCCATTCATCCGCCACCATCACCCCATGTTGCAGCATGATAATCCACAGCCCCATGTCACTTGGATCTGTAATTCCTAATTCCTGGAAGTTGAAAATGTCCCAGTTCTTCCATGGCCTGCATACTCACCAGACATGTGATGCTCTGCATTGACGTATACGACAGCGTGTTCCAGTTCCTGCCAATATCCTGCAACTTTGCACAGCCATTGAAGTCCAAAGTCCCCAAAACAGCCTGATCAACTCTATGCGAAGTAGATGTGTCGCGCTGCATGAGGCAATGATGGTCACACAAGATACTGACTGGTTTTCTGATCCACACCCCTTCTTTTATTACAGGTGTCTGTGATCAACAGATGCACATCTGTATTACCAGTCGTGTTAATTCTAATGAATTTATTTCAATTCACTGATTTCTTTATATAGATTGTAAGTCAGTAAAATCTTCGAAATTGTTGCATGTTGCATTTATGTTGTTGTTCAGGATAAGAACGCTGTTCACTGAGTACAACAGTTCGACATCATAGTCCCCTTCACTCTCATCACTAAGCTCAGGACCCTGGGACTGAACCCCTTCCGCTACAACTGGATCCTGGACTTCCTAATGGGCCGCCCCCAGACGATGAGGGTAGGCAACAACATATCCAACCATAAATATGAGGCCCCTCAACAGTGTGTGCTTAGTCCCCTCCTGTACTCCCTGTTCACCTGTGAGTGCCTGGCCCACGACTCCAACACCATCATCAAGTTTGAGAGGAGGTCAGAGACCTGGCAGTGTGTTACCAAGACAACAACCTGTCCCTCAACGGCAGCAAGACAAAGAAGCTGATAGTGGAATATAGGAAATGGAGGGGTGAGCACGCCCCCATTCACATTAATGGGGCTGTAGTGGAGTGGGTCGAGAGCTTCAAGTTCCAAAGGTGTCCACGTCACTACAAAATTAACATGTTTGACACATACCCAGAAAGTTGTGAAGAGGGCACGACAACGCCTCTTCCCCCTCAGGAGCCCTTCAACGTGACTGCAATAGAAGTCTCTGCCGGCAGCTAACCACCTGACTAACAAACACACTGTCACCGCCAACAGTATAGTTGCCTAGAGGGGAGCCGATTCCGAACTAGGGTAGTTCGTTTCATGTTTCAGGCTCTCTGCATGTGACCCGAGAGTGCGGAGTTAGCTGTCTGAGAGAGTGGTGAATGTGCTGCTAAAAAGGCAAATCTGGGAGGCGAATCCAGAAGACGCAGGCCAACATAACATACAAACCATTGTTCAAGATTCACAAAGAGGCAGAACTCAGTCAGATCAAGCAATATTTAGATGTTGATCCATCATTTATTTTCTTTATTGTGTTCAAAATATATATTTGTATTATTATTTTCAAATTAGAAAGATTATTACTTACATTCCCAAACGCCAGCAAGACAGAGTCAAAGTACAGCAGCACGCCAAAGAGCAGAAAGAAGAGGCCAAAGCCTGTGAGACCAACACCAATCTCTGGAACACACACACACATAGAGAGAGAAACACACACACACATACAAATTAGCTCTACAGTCTCTACAGTCTGTTCCTACATTTAGTCTACAGAGTTCAAACTTACAGTATCCATAGCCTTGTAGGCTTTCACCATGACACACTTCAAAGTTAAAAGTTCACAACAAAATAACTCAAGTCCAGGTACAATATGTCGACTAGCAGATTTACCTGAGCAATCCTTGCAAGTAAATAAAAAACAAACTGATTGTAAGAAAGGCTGTTGTAAACCACTCACTCTGAGTCTCCGTGATTGAAACCATGATGTCCTTGTCTTCCCCTGAATTCTCTCTCCTTCTCTCCCCCTTCTTGCATCTCTCTCTCTCTCTCTCTATGTTTCCTTCTCTTTGCGATCGGTGTGTAGATCTGTGCACCTCCTTTCTCTTCGGTAACCTTTGAACTGTGCTGTCACATCCTGCGTGCTAGGTGATCATCAACCAGACTAGGGGGGAATATCCATTGATTTGCTCTTAAGCTGCCTTCCTGACTTGGTCTCTCTTGAAAAACGGATCCAGTTTATCATAATGGGACTTCCTAGTTTCAATCAAGGAATCATACATGTATACAACTGTTGTTTTTAATGGCCCTATTTTTATAAAGGAGACAATTTACATGTTTTGATAGAGTGGATGTGAAATTGATTGCCTCTGTAGGCTTGTTATCAACTGATTGGTTTGTCAGAGGCTCCTCTCTCCACCATGATCATTAGACTCACAGTTTTCACAGACTCAGTGGGATTGTTCTGGCATGGTTGTAATCTTTTCAAAAAAGGCTACAGGCACAAAGTCTTACTTGTGAAGAAACAAGATACCCAGGATTATGTGTACACCGGAGGTTGTACAGACCCGAGAGAGTTTAACCTCGTCTCGCCCTGTGTTTGAGTAATGAGGCAGGCTACAGTGGACAATGGTGGAAAAGCAGCAGGATAGTGTCCACAGTGTGAACATCGGGAGGTCGTCGGGAGATGTCTTCAAAACCTGCCACTAGGGGCAACAGTGAGCGCTATTACCATCAAGTTGGCTTGGATTTTGCTAGGGCATGTGGACAGGGAAGGCGGACAGGCGTAAGCCGCGAGACAAAGCTCAGAGGTTAGCGTGTTCAATCTTAATGCCTAAACTTAACCGTGAAGGTGTTTTTGTTTTAACTCTTCCCAAACATTAACTCTTAACTGTGTCCAGGAGAAATGTGTACAAACTTCAGAATCTGAAGTCATGAGAGAGAGAGAGAGAGAGAGAGAGAGAGAGAGAGAGAAGGAGAGAGAGAAGGAAAGAGAATGTGTGTGGGTATGTGTCTGTATGCGTGCGTGCGTGCGTACGTCTCTGTGTGTGGGTCTGGCTTTAAACTTACTCTTGAAAGTTGTAGTAATAGAATGCACAAGGTATCATTTTTGAATTGGGTAGTGCATCATCAGTTCCTCTTGCCATGTTAGTCATTGCATACCTTAGAGAGCTATTTATAACTTGTCAGAAATGTCCAGATCAACTAGTCCATCTCTGATAACATTTTTATATTTAGGTTTTTTAGCCCATAGATATTGTTGTAATTTTTATCACTCAAATTTCACATGAATACACATTAGACATGGCAAAATGTATAGAATTGCAAAGGGCTCTCCCGGAGGCGCAGCGGTCTAGTTGTGCCACTAGAGATTCATGAGTCCAGGCACCGTCGCAGCCGCCCGCGACCGGGAGGCCCATGGTGCGGCGCACAATTGGCCCAGCGTCATACGGGTTAAGGGAGGGTTTGGCCGGCAGGGATGTCCTTGTCCCATCGCGCATTAGCGACTCCTGTGGCGGGCCGGGCGCAGTGCACGCTGACATGTCGCCAGGTGCATGGTGTTTCCTCCGACACACTGGTGCGGATGGCTTCCAGGTTAAGTGTGTCAAGAATCAGCGAGGCTTGGTGTGGTTGTGTTTCAGAGGATGCATTGCTCTCAACCTTCGCCTCTCCTGAGTCCGTACGGGAGTTGCAGCGATGAGACAAGACTGTAAATACCACGAACTTGGGGAGAAAAATGCTAAAAAAAATATGAAAGAATTTCAAGAAAATTTGCATCAAAACTTCAAAATGTGTAGAATTTCAGGAAATAAGCTTTAAACCTGCAAAATTCTCTCCATCAACAAGAGGGGTGTGAACAGTTTGTGTCATGAACAGTGCTTGTGCCCATAGAATTAGCATAGCATAACGTGTAACATATAACGTAGCGCGTGCACACAAGAAGGGGTGAGCAGGATGTTCCTCAATGCTGGAAGGGGGCCCAAAATTTGGGAACCCCTGCTGTAGAGATAGTCATTACCAGTAGTCCATAGACCACCCAATATCCAGAACCACTAAACAGAGTTTGGCATACTATTCTCTATATGTCATATGACAATAGCATTCTATTGGAGATTTTTTGTTTTGCCATAAATAACAAAAATATAAATGCAACATGTAAGTGTTTGTCCCATGTTTCATGAGCTGAAATAAAAGATCCCAGAAATGTGCAGAAAAACGTATTTCGCTCTAAATTCGTGCACAAATTTGTTAACATCCCTGTTAATGAGGCCAAGATAATCCACCTGACAGGTGTGGCATATCAAGAAACTGATTAAACAGCATGATCATTACACAGCTGCACCTTGTGATGGGGACAAATAAAGTCCACTCTAAAATGTGATTTTTTTCTCAACACAATACCACAGATGTTTCAAATTTTGAGGGACCATGCATTTGGAATGCTGACTCCAGGAAGGTACACCAGAGCTGTTGCCGTGAATTGAATCTTAATTTCTCTACCATAAGCCACCTCCAACGTCTTTTTAGAGAATTTGGCAGTACGTCCAACCGCCCTCACAACCGCAGACCACGTGTAACCAGCCAGCCCAGAACCTCCACATCAGGCTTCAAATCATCTGAGACCAGCCACCCAGACGAAACTGAAGAGTATTTCTATCTATAATAACAAAAACTATAGCAAAAACTCATTCTGATTGGCTGGGCCTGCCTCCACAGTGGGTAGACATGGCTCCCAATTGGGTGGACCTATGCCCTCCCAGGCACACCCTTGGCTGTGCCCCTGCCCGGTTGTGTGAAATCCATAGATTACGGCCTAATGAATTTATATAAATTGACTGATTTTCTTATATGAACCGTAACTCAGTAAAAATGTTGAAATTGTTGCATGTTGCGTTTATATTTTTGTTCACTATATATGTGCCATTAACATGAAATAATGCCTCAAATGTGCAATCCTGGTGTATCTTACTTCCAGCAAAACTAAACAAGGAAACAAAACTTTTGACCCTTTTTTTTATCAGCACATACATTCAATTACAACACAGTCCAGACATTGTCCTTATTCTTTTCACTTATACACTATACATGAACATAAACTAAGTGTAAATCTGTGCTGAATGTTTTTTAGTCTCTGAATCTAGCTGGAACATTGATCTCGCTGCCTAATCTAGTTGTCTGACACAGTTGTGTCTCAGGTGTGTCAGGCTGGTATGTGATCTTGTTCGATGCTGACTGATCATCATCATCACACACATGAGTGTTTGTGATCCCAGAGTCAGCACTAATGTCTCTCTTTGACTCCATTTGTGAAAACACTGATTTGCCTGTCTTCAGCAGATGCTTCCTGTTTCTCCTGTAGATTCTTCCATCCGGCATACGAACAACAAATGACCTTAGCTGCTCATGTCTTTTCAACACGCGACAGCTGGTTGCCACACCTCTCCTATCTGAATCCTGACTTTTCCGTTTGCATGTACAGTACCAGTCAAAACATTGGACACACCTATTCATTTCAGTTTATTCTTTTTTTCAACTATTTTATACATTGCAGAATAAAAGTGAAGCCATCAAAACTATGAAATGACACATATGTAATCATATAGTAACCAAAAAAAGTATTAAAGTAGCCACCCTTTGCCTTAATGACAACGTTTCACACTCTTGGCATTCTCTCAACCAGCTTCATGAGTTAGTCACCTGGAATGTATTTCAATTAACAGGTGTGCCTTGTTAAAAGTAAATTTGTCGATTTTTTTTCCTTCTTATTGCATTTGAGACAATCAGTTGTGTAGAGTTGGTATAAAGAAGATAGCCCTATTTGGTAAAATACCAAGTCCATATTATGGCAAGAACATTTCAAATATGCAAAGAGAAATGACAGTCCATAATTACTTTAAGTCATTAAGGTCAGTCAATCGGGAAAATGTCAAGAACTTTGAACGTTTCTTCAAGTACAGACGCAAAAACCATTAAACTCTATGATGGGACTGGCTTTCATGAGGACCGCCACAGGAAAGGAAGACCCAGAGTTACCTCTGCTGCAGAGGATAAGTTTTTTAGAGTTAACTGAACCTCAGATTGCAGCCCAAATACATGCTTCACAGAGTTCAAATAACAGACACATCTCAACGACAACTGTTCAGAGGAGGCCTTCATGGTCAGTGAATCAGGCCTTCATGGTCAAATTGTTGCAAAGAAACCACTACTAAAGGACACCAATAATAATAAGAGACTTGCTTGGGCCAAGAAACACAAGCAATGGACATAAGATCACTAGAAATCTGTCCTTTGATCTGATGAGTCCAAATTTGAGATTTATGGTTCCAAATGCCATGTCATGGTGAGACGCAGAGTAGGTAAACGGATGATCTCTACATGTGTGGTTCCCACTGTGAAGCATGGAGGAGGAGGAGGTGTGATGGTGTTTTGCTGGCAACACTGTCAGGGATTAATTTAGAATTCAAGGCACACTTAATTCAAGGCACACTTTAATAAATGGACGTAATAAAGGTATCACTAGTCACCTTAAATAATGCCACTTTAATAATGTTTACATATCCTACATCACTCATCTCATATGTACTACTATATACTGCTCTATACCATGTAATGCATCTTGCCTATGTCGCATGGCCATCGCTCATCCATATATTTATATTTATATGTACATATTCTTATTCATACCATACATTTGTGTGTATAAGGTAGTTGTTGGGAATTTGTTAGATTACTTGTTAGATATTACTGCATTGTCGGAACTAGAAGCACAAGCATTTCAGTACACTCACATTAACATCTGCTAATCATGTGTATGTGACCAATACAATTTGATATGATTTGTTTCAGCTGTCTGTTCTTCAGCTTGTCTTGGAGTTGAACGTTATCATTAGGAGTCGCTAGGGTGGTAAAGGTTGGCAACTTGGACTTCAGTCACCATCCCATTAGTAGTGCGGCTGGTGATAAACCTATGCCCTCTAGTGGTGTGTCGCGGTACTCCAGTAGACCTTTGTTGGGGTCACTCTTGCTAATTTGTGCCTTCTTGATCAGGTTCTTGACTGTTTGCACAGTCATCTCCGAGTGTCCATTTGACTGAGCTTTCAGCAAAACATCTGAACTCAATGCTTGCATATTGTGGATCTCTGTCGGAAACGACAGCATCTGCTATGCCATGCCTAGCGAATGTAGACTTCATGGCTGTGATGAAACTACTGCTCGTAGTTTCACTCAGTTTGGTGATCTCTGGATCTTTGAAGTAATTTTCGACATAGAGAAGATACTCTGAGCCAATGTAGTGAAACAGATCAGTGCTGGTCTTTCTAGTGGAGTGTGTGGAAGCAATGGCTCTCTCGGGTTGCTTTTCTTTTTGGCGGTACAGACACCGCACAATGTCCTCAATCTGTGTTGACATACCTGGCCAATATAGAATGTATTTTGCTCTTTCTTTGCACTTGACTATTCCCAGGTGTGATTCGTTAACTCTGTTCAGCTTTTCTTGTCTCATTTGATGTAGTACAATGAACTTTATGGCTTTGAACATCAGTCCTGATGTGTAGCTGATTTCCTCCTTGAATGTCTGGATGGATTTCTTTGGAAACGACACACTTTTCACTGGGCCATCCACTCATCGTTCGGGATCTTGTACCGTTGCTTTCCTGAATGCTTGTAGCTTCTCCTCTGATTGGCAGCTGAGGTGTTATCCAGTTTACCTCCAACTCCTCTCCCAGCACATCTTCATTTTGTTTGCACATCTGCTATGTGCATTTCTTTGCCTGGCTTGTAGGTTATATTGAGACTGTATCTTTGATGTCGGAACAACATCCTATGCAGTCTTGAAGGAGATTGATTTAGCGGCTTCTTGAATATGCCATCGAGGGGCTTGTGATCACTCTCAACTTGTACCTCTCTGCCATACACATACTGATGGAACGTCTCACATCCGTAAACAATAGCAAGTAGTTCCTTCTAGATCTGTGCATACTGTATCTACGTTGACAGTGTGTGAATGATCGAGAACCACATATGCAACAGATCTACCATCTTGGAGTATGACTGCTCCTATACTTCCTGAACTGGCATCTACTGACAGTATTAGGAGTTAATCATGTCGTAGAACGTCAGTGTTTGCGCAATTGTTCCCAGACTTTTGAGTTTCTCAAAACTGTTCTTCTGTTTTTGATCCCAATGCCATTCAGTGACACTCTCGAGGAGCTTTCTGAGTGGAGCGCTAGCTTCAGACAGGTTGGGATTGAGTTGAGCAAGATACTGTAGCATGCCCATGAATCTCTTCAGGTTGAGGCATCTGCACATCAGCCCTCACCTTCTCATCATCTGGTTTCAGACTATTGTTACAATGTGCTTTATCTCTGTCGTTCTGATATTACATTACTTTCTGTTTAGTTTGAGATTGTACTCTCGCTCTATGTAGCAGCTTGTTCAGTCAGTGGTCATGTTCCTTCATAGTTTCACCTCAGACCAACAAATCATTGATGATGTTGACATCTCCTTCCAGGCCTTCAATCATCTGTGCCACGGATCTCCGGAACACCTTAGACGCAGATGAGACACCAAAGGTTAAACACCGGAATCAATATCTTCCTATGGGTGTGTTGAATGTACAGAACTCTCGTAGTCCAGTTTTATCTTCCAGAGTCCTTGGTTCGTGTCCAGTACAGATAATATCTTAGCATTTGGCATGCTGGATACAACTTCTTCAACAGTGAGGAGTGGGTAGTGTTCCCGTCCAGTGGATCCATAGAAATCCGTATCTTGTTTGGTTTGACCACACTACTAACCCAGTCTGCCGGTTCTGTCTGCTTAGTGATCACTTCCATTTATTCCATTCCGTGAAGTTCCACAACGATCTTGTCTTTGAGAGCAACTGGAAACTATCTTGGGGCATGCACAACTGGTGCAACTGTAGGATCTAACTGTATATTATGTTGTTCCATCATGCACCCGAGATCAGAAAACTTATCTTCAAAGTCTTTCAGTATGTCATTGTTTTTGACTCTAACATCATGTATTCTCTTCACCATGCCTAGTTTTTGTGTCTCTTCTGAGAATTGCTGGAACATGTCTTTAAATAATCTTCAACTTTACCTTGTGTCTCTGTCCTTTGTACACACAGGTTAATGATTTCTGACCCAATGGCACAATCTGGTGGCCAGAAAAGGTCAACTGTTTGCAGGTGAACGTCTTCAACTTTATTTTTTTAAATTTGATTTATTTAACCTTTATTTAACTAGGCAAGTCAGTTAAGAACAACTGCTTATTTACAATGACAATCTAGGAACAGTGGGTTAACTGCCTTGTATCAGGGGCAGAACGACAGATTTTTTCATCAGCTCAGGGATTCGATCTAGAAATGTTTTGATTACTGGCCCAACGCTCTAACCACTAGGCTACCTGCCACCCCAAAACTTTTCTTTCAGTCCAAGTGAGTTGAAGATCTTTGAAGACATTACTTTGACTCAATACCGGTGTAAAGCTTGAATGTCACATCTTAGTTGTTTTTTAAATCAAATCAAATGTATTTGTCACATACACATGGTTAGCAGATGTTAATGTGAGTATAGCGAAATGCTTGTGCTTCTAGTTCCGACAATGCAGTAATAACCAATGAGTAATCTAACCTAACAATTCCAAAACTACTACCTTATACACACAAGTGTAAAGGGATAAAGAATATGTACATAAAGATATATGAATGAGTGATGGTACAGAACGCTATAGGCAAGATGCAGTAGATGGTATCGAGTACAGTATATACATATGAGATGAGTAATGTAGGGTATGTAAACAAAGTGGCATAGTTTAAAGTGGCTAGTGATACATGTATTACATAAAGATGCAGTTGATGATATAGAGTACAGTATGTACATATACATATGAGATTAGTAATGTAGGGTAATGTAGGGTATGTAAACATTATATTAAGTAGCATTGTTTAAAGTGGCTAGTGATATATTTTACATCAATTGCCATCAATTCCCATTATTAAAGTGGCTGGAGTTGAGTCAGTGTGTTGGCAGCAGCCACACAATGTTAGTGGTGGCTGTTTAACAGTCTGATGGCCTTGAGATAGAAGCTGTTTTTCAGTCTCTCTTTCCCTGCTTTGATGCACCTGTACTGACCTCGCCTTTGGACCTCGTCTTCTGGATGATAGCGGGGTGAACAGGCAGTGGCTCAGGTGGTTGTCATCCTTGATGATCTTTATGGCCTTCCTATTCTCAGTTTCTCAGTCTATTTCGCTTTGTCATTGTCCACATCTGCAGTGACAACTTCAATGTGTTTGAATTTTTCAGTCATCTCAATCTCAACTGTGCCTAGGAACATACTGTCATTGTCTTCACTCTGCTCAACTGCAGGCATTTTCCTTTGTTGGCTCTGTGATTTGCACATCTTGGCAAAGTGATTCTTCTTTTGGCAGGATTTACATACTTGAACATAGGCTGGGAATTTTCTGTACTCGTGCTTGTAACCACATCTGTTGCAATTTATATATATTTTTGAGCTGCCTTTGCTCTGTTCTTGGGAGCTCTACAGTCGTGGCCAAAACTTTTGAGAATTACACAAATATTCATTTTCACAGTCTGCTGTCTCAGTTTGTATGATGGCAATTTGCATATACTTCAGAATGTTACGAAGAGTGATCAGATGAATTGCTATTAATTGCAAAGTCCCTCTTTGCCATGCAAATAAACTGAATCCCCCAAAAACATTTCCACTGCATTTCAGCCCTGCCACAAAAGGACCAGCTGACACCATGTCAGTGATTCTCTCGTTAACACAGGTGTGAGTTTTGACGAGAACAAGGCTGGAGATCACTCTGTCATGCTGATTGAGTTCGAATAACAGACTGGAAGCTTCAAAAGGAGTGTGGTGCTTGGAATCATTGTTCTTCCTCTGTCAACCATGGAAACAGGTGCCGTCATCATTGCTTTGCACAAAAAGGGCTTCACAGACAAGGATATTGCCTCCAGTAAGATTGCACCTAAATCAACATTTATCAGATCATCAAGAACTTCAAGGAGAGCAGTTCAATTGTTGTGAAGAAGGCTTCAGGGAGCCCAAGAAAGTCCAGCAAGCGCCAGGACATTCTCTTAAAGTTGATTCAGCTGTGGGATGAGGGCACCACCAGTACAGAGCTTGCTCAGGAATGGCAGCAGGCAGGTGTGAGTGTATCTGCACACACAGTGAGGTGAAGACTTTTGGAGGATGGCCTGGTGTCAAGAAGGGCAGCAAAGAAGCCACTTCTCTCCAGGAAAAACATCAGGGACAGACTGATATTCTGCAAAAGGTACAGGGATTGGACTGCTGAGGACTGGGGTAAAGTCATTTTCTCTGATGAATCCCCTTTCCGATTGTTTGGGGCATCCGGAAAAAAGCTTGTCCGGAGAAGACAAGGTGAGCGCTACCATCAGTCCTGTGTCATGCCAACAGTAAAGCATCCTGAGACCATTCATGTGTGGGGTTGCTTTGCAGCCAAGGGAGTGGGCTCACTCACAATTTTGCCTAAGAACACAGCCATGAATAAAGAATGGTACCAACACATCCTCCGAGATCAACTTCTCCCAACCATCCTGGAACAGTTTGGTGACGAACAATGCCTTTTACAGCATTATGGAGCACCTTACCATAAGGCAAAAGTGATAACTAAGTGGCTAGGGGAACAAAACACCAATATGTTGGTTCCATGGCCAGGAAACTCCCCAGACCATAATCCCTTTGAGAACTTGTGGTCAATCCTCAAGAATCAAATCAAATCAAATGTATTTATATAGCCCTTCGTACATCAGCTAATATCTCAAAGTGCTGTACAGAAACCCAGCCTAAAACCCCAAACAGCAAGCAATGCAGGTGTAGAAGCACGGTGGCTAGGAAAAACTCCCTAGAAAGGCCAATACCTAGGAAGAAACCTAGAGAGGAACCAGGCTATGTGGAGTGGCCAGTCCTCTTCTGGCTGTGCCGGGTGGAGATTATAACAGAACATGGCCAAGATGTTCAAATGTTCATAAATGACCAGCATGGTCAAATAATAAAAATCACAGGCAGAACAGTTGAAACTGGAGCAGCAGCACGGCCAGGTGGACTGGGGACAGTGAGAAGTCATCATGTCAGGTAGTCCTGAGGCATGAGAGTCCGAGAGAGAGAAAGAAAGAGAGAATGAGAGAATTAGAGAGAGCATACTTAAATTCACACAGGACACCGGATAGGACATGAGAAGTACTCCAGATATAACAAACTGACCCTAGCCCCCTGACACATAAACTACTGCAGAATAAATACTTGAGGCTGAGACAGGAGGGGTCAGGACACACTGTGGCCCCATCCGATGACACCCCTGGACAGGACCAAACAGGAAGGATATAACCCCACCCACTTTGCCAAAGCACAGCCCCCACACCACTAGAGGGATAACTTCAACCACCAACTTACCATCCTGAGACAAGGCTGAGTATAGCCCACAAAGATCTCCGCCATGGCAACCCAGACAGGAAGATCACATCAGTGACTCAACCCACTCAAGTGACGCACCCCTCCTAGGGACGGTATGAAAGAGGCCTAGTAAGCCAGTGACTCAGCCCCTGTAATAGGGTTAGAGGCAGAGAATCCCAGTGGAAAGAGGGAAACCGGCCAGGCAGAGACAGCAAGGGTGGTTCGTTGCTCCAGTGCCTTTCCGTTCACCTTCACACTCCTGGGCCAGACTACACTCAATCATATGACCCTCTGAAGAGATGAGTCTTCAGTAAAGACGTAAATGTTGAGACCAAGTTTGCGTCTCTCACATGGGGTAGGCAGACCATTCCATAAAAATGGAGCTCTATAGGAGAAAGGTATGCCTCCAGCTGTTTGCTTAGAAATTCTAGGGACAATTAGGAGGCCTGCGTCTTGTGACTGTAGCGTACGTGTAGGTATGTACGCAGGACCAAATCAGAGAGATAGGTAGGAGCAAGCCCATGTAATGCTTTGTAGGTTAGCATTAAAACCTTGAAATCAGTCCTTGCCTTGACAGGAAGCCAGTGTAGGGAGGCTAACACTGGAGTAATATGATTACATTTTTGGGTTCTAACAGCCGTATTTCTAACAGCCGTCAGGATTCTAACAGCCGTATTTAGCACTAACTGAAGTTTATTTAGTGCTTTATCCGGGTAGCCGGAAAGTAGAGAATTGCAGTAGTCTAACCTAGAAGTGACAAAAGCATGGAATAATTTTTCTGCATCATTTTTGGACAGAAAGTTTCTGATTTTTGCAATGTTACGTAGATGGAAAAAAGCTGTCCTTGAAACAGTCTTGATATGTTCTTCAAAAGAGAGATCAGGGTCCAGAGTAACGCCGAGGTCCATCACAGTTTTATTTGAGACGACTGTACAACCATTAAGATTAATTGTCAGATTCAACAGAAGATCTCTTTGTTTCTTGGGACCTAGAACAAGCATCTCTGTTTTGTCCGAGTTTAAAAGTAGAACGTTTGCAGCCATCCACTTCCTTATGTCTGAAACACAGGCTTCTAGCGAGGGCAATTTTGGGGCTTCACCATGTCTCATTGAAATGTACAGCTGTGTGTCACCCGCATAGCAGTGAAAGTTAACATTATCAAGAGGCAGGTGGACAAACAGGTGGACAAACAAAACCCCACAAATTCTGACAAACTCCAAGTATTGATTATGGAAGAATGGGCTGCCATCAGTCAGGATGTGGCCCAGAAGTTAATTGACAGCATGCCAGGGTGGATTGCAGAGTTCTTGAAAAAGAAGGGTCAACACCCTAAATATTGACTCTTTGCATCAACTTTATGTAATTGTCAATAAAAGCCTTTGACACTTGTGAAATGCTTGTAATTATACTTCAGTATTCTATAATAACATCTGACAAAAATATCTAAATACACTGAAGCAGTAAACTTGACAGAAATTTATATTTGTGTCAGTCTCAAAACTTTTTGCCAACACTGTACACTTTTATCTTGTGTACTTCAATTTCCTCATTGAGCATTTTAACCTGACTGAATGTGATTTCACTGGCATGACACACATCATAGCTTTAGTCAATGTGAGATCCGCCTCTCTCAACAGCCTGCAACTTACTTCATTAGTAAAATATCTCATTGTTTGTGGCATAAAAGATGACCAAGTTGCTTTGTTGCTTTGCCAAACTCTACCACTAGGCTACCAATGTCAATAAGAACAAACAGATGACAGATCACTTTACCTTATAGAAATGAAAATATACTTCAATAGAGGAGTTCCCTGTGAATAGTAGCAGGCTCTTGACCATAGCACAATCCAGAAAGTGCTCCCCATGCGAAGCAATGAAGTTTGACCTCCGTGTTTTGTCGAATATTTATTTATTTGATTTAATCTTTATTTAACTAGGCAAGTCAGTTAAGAACAAATTCTTATTTACAATCCATGGTGTATCCATGGTGATAATCTGTCAGTCAAATGTGTCCGAGATGCAGAAGAGAAAGTTTCAAAGAAATACTGAAAGTCAAGGGACAATGATACAGTGTTTTCCACAAATCCAGTCAGTCTTCAAAGTCTACATGATATCATCAGGTTTATTTATCCAGACATACACATGATATAATATAACAGAGTCATTATGTTATTTTAAGTAAAGGTCTATTAATATAACAGACAAAAAGGTGAGCAATCAATCTCAGTAGTGTGATTATTTTGGCAGTGATAGGCCTAGTCAACATCAATAACATGATTAAAACAATAATGCTAATAATATCAATGATTAGGATAATCATTTTTCTTATAAAGTACAGAGTGAATATTCCAATAACATCTAAAGGGTAAAACATACTTTATTGAATACATTCACTTTATTGCAAGGTTTTCCTAAGCAAGCATATGATTTTTCACTTTTTTATTTGCATAGTTCAAGCAGTTTGTGTATTTCCCCAAAATAGTAGCAGTTAATATTATTCTTAAGATATACGTAGTTGAAATAAGAAATATGTACATTGACCAATGTGCTAAATCTCTCCACATCATTATTAGCCATAAATGCTTCATTTGTTATCAAATATTGGACACCCCTTATTTGGCTGTTTTGTATTTCTCAACACATCTGATGCCAATTGTTCCAAAAATACCTATATTTTCAAAATCAACCATTTCCAAAATCAATTATTAAAAGCAATAAATAGCCTAAATAAAATATTTCTGCAACAATTGTTCCCCAATGTCGTAAAAAATGCTAAACATTCCTGATTACTTGTTAAAAATGTAACCTGTTGGCTGAAATCTTATTTGAATCATAAAATACCCATGTGTCTAAAAAAATATGTAGTGCATCTTTTTTACCTTATTTTCCCTTTCTCAAAACAAGAAAAAATATAACTATTTTCCTCAGACCTGCTGTTGTTTTTTGCTTCGTGAGATTGATAATCTGCTTTGTGTTTACACCTTTCACCTACCATCAAACATCTTGGCTGGTCTGAAGAAACATGTCTTTCTGTACAGACACAACATTACCTCTTGAGCCAATATGACAAAGAGAGAGAGAAACAGAGGGAGGGATGGGAAAAAGAGACAGGAAGAAATGGATGGATAGTGATGGAGGGAGGATGAATGAAATGCAATAAAAAGGGCTGGACTTTCGCAAAGGCCACAGGTTAGATCTGGAAACACTGACAGTAATCAACTGACAAACTTACAAACAGATTGTGTGTCAAGAGACAGACCAAATACAAAGGATAGGTCAACAACTTGCATGGGAGGAATGCAGTAGAAGCAGAATAGGGCACATTACTGCACCAATAAACTTCCTTCACTCCAAATATAATTCCTTTCCTCCAACCCTTACCATGATATCTCTATCTGTTTATCTGTCTGACCAGAATGACATGATCAACCATCTCTATATGCTAAAATAGCTTCAGACTTCATCATGGCACTGTTTAATATTAGGGATATGATACATGTAGGATGCATTTTGTTTTCTGATATTTATGCACTGTAAGCTGGCTGTGATGCAAGTTGCTGGCCCATCTTAACACAAGTGTTTCGACTAGCAGACTTACAATTCTAAGGTCACTTTTTTTTCCCACTGACATCTTTCCACATACTTTATACTGTACTGTATGTATATATATTTACATACCTGTACATGTACAGTACCAGTCAAAAGTTTGGACACACCTACTCATTCAAAGGTTTTTCTTTATTTTTCATATTTTCTTCATTGTAGAATAATAGTGAAGACATCAAAACTATGAAATAACACATATGGAATCATGTAGTAACCAAAAATGTGTTATAAAATGTTTTACTTATTTTATATTTTAGATTCTTCAAAGTAGCCACCCTTTGCCTTGATGACAGCTTTGCACACTCTTGGCATTCTCTCAACCCGCTTCACCTGGAATGCTTTTCCAACAGTCTTGAAGGAGTTCCTACATATGCTGAGCACTTGTTGGCTGCTTTTCCTTCACTCTGTGGTCCAACTCATCCCAAACCATCTCAATTGGTTTGAGGTCGGGTAATTGTGGAGACCAGGTCATCTGATGCAGCACTCCATCACTCTCCTTCTTTGTCAAATAGCCCGTACACAGCCTGGAGGTGTGTTTTGGGTCATTGTCCTGTTGAAAAACAAATGATAGTCCCACTAAGCACAAACCAGATGGGATGGTGTATCGCTGCACAATGCTGTGGTAGCCATGCTGGTTAAGTGTACCTTGAATTCTAAATAAATCACTGACAGTGGCACCAGCAAAGCACCTCCACACCATCACACCTCCTCCATGCTTCACGGTGGGAACCACACATGCGGATATCATCTGTTCACCTACTCTGCATCTCACAAAGACACAGCGGTTGGAACCAAAAATCGCATGTTTGTACTGATCTGAGCAAAGGACAGATTTCCACCGGTCTAATATCCATTGCTCGTGTTTCTTGGACCAAGCAAGTCTCTTATTCTTATTGGTGTCCTTTAGTAGTGGTTTCTTTGCAGCATTTCGACCATGAAGGCCTGATTCACACAGTCTCCTCTGAACAGTTGATGTTGAGATGTGTCTGTTTCTTGAACACTGTGAAGCATTTATTTGAGCTGCAATTTCTGAGGCTGGTAACTCAAATGAAGTTATTCTCTGCAGCAGAGGTAACTCTGGATCTTCCTTTCCTGTGACAGCCTTCATTAGAGACAGTTTTATCATAGCGCTTGATGATTTTTGCAACTTGAAGAAACTTCAACGTTCTTAACATTTTCCAGATTAACTGACCTTCATGTCTTAAAGTAATGATGGCCTGTCATGGATCTTTTGAGGTGTTCTTGAGTTAATATAGACTTGGTCTTTTACCAAATAGAGCTATCTTCTATATTCCAACTCTACCTTGTCACAACACAACTTTGGCTCAAATGCATTAAGAAGGAAAGAAATTCCACAAATTAACTTTTAAAAAGGCAAACCTGTTAATTGAAATGCATTCCAGGTGATTACCTCATGAAGCTGGTTGAGAGAATGCCAAGAGTGTGCAAAGCTGTCATCAAGGCAAAGGTTGGCTGTTTTGAAGAATCTCAAATATAAAACATATTTTGATTTGTTTAACTCTTTTTTTGGTTACTACATGATTCCATGTGTGTTATTTCATAGTTTTGATGTCTTCTCTATTATTCTACAATGTAGAAAATTGTAAAAATAAAGAAAAACCCTGGGATGAGTAAGTGTGTCCAAACTTTTGACTGGTACTGTATGCATGGATTTTATCCAGACATTTAGCTATTGACGTACTGTACCACTGAAGAAAGGTCCTAGCAGTGAGAGGAGTAAGAGAAGACAGTGGCTTTATTGCTAAAGGTGTTTGGGCTTTACTTACATCTAGATACACAGTTATTAGAGTCAGAATGGGTCTTCCTGTAGACAGTCACACACATACACATACATGTTCCAACCAGCTCGGGGTGTAGGCAGAAGAGGGAACCGAAGGGGATAGCCAAGCCTGGAGAAGGGGCTGGGAGGCAGGCACAGTGGGTCAGGTAAGTGTTCAACAGGTGTGTTCCTCACCAGGGATGAGAGGGTTGGAAAGGAATAGAGAGGAGGGGGGGGGGGGCTCATCAAGCACTGCTATACACCCATGCCCTGACACCAGTGGATTGAGGTGGGAACGAAGGGTGTGTGTGTGTTTACTGTGCGACACTGTGCTTGCATGCAGTACAGCTCTCCCACTAATAGCCTCTGAGGGTCAAGGGCTGTTTAACTGAGTTAGAGACAATGGCCCAGGGGCCAATCAGAAACAGGACTATATGACCCAGGTGTCAAATAGAGAGAAGACCACATTGCTCTTAAGATGCCGTATTCTGTTCTGGTACTGTTCTGTTACTGTTACTACTTTTATCTCTTTATGGTTCTTGAACCACCCTCCGTTCACCTCCTTCTCCTCTGTGACCTTTTTCTGTTACACTAAACACATCAGTCTCTGATTTGTTCTACTACTCTCTGCACCAATAAAAACATTCCTCCATTCTTCCTAAAGTCCAGCTCAGCCAGTCCTCTTCCCTAATCATCTTAACTGAGATCTGTGCATCACATAAAACAAGTGCCCTCATGAACACTGTCTCACTGTCTGTTTAGCATGGCGGAGACCATGTTAGAGTAATGTACTGTATACACCCCATGCTCTATGGCTAGTTTAGTAGCTTCAAAAAATTGTGTACACCGAAAATTGTGAAAAAAACAACATTGTGTTTTGTTTGCTTTTCCTGCCTTCATAGAGAAGCTCTTTTCTACCAGGCCTAGGCTGAGAGGAAGAGTGTAAGTGTGGCAATTGAAAGAGGGAGAGTGGGGATTGCTCTTATAGCAGCCCCTGGGGTGGGTGGGAGGTGTGCACGTTAAGTTTAAGTTTCTTCATCATTAGTCTGTTTGGCTTGAAGACGTCCTCAGGTTGCCAACTTTCCAGACTTCCTGTGACAGCTTCCTTTTTCCTGTTGTGTTGTTGTGGAAGTCGTTGGGTTTATACACCGGCGGGCGTGCGGTCAGAGACTAAACAAAACCAGTTTCTTTGGGCTTATTCTTTATATTCCAGTGGATCCTCAGAAGGATGCTCCATCAAACCTAACGGCAGCCAGAGCTTGAGCTAGACATGAAAAAGGGAGAGAGGGATAGAGATAGACATAGACACAGGAATAGAGACAGAGATAGAGACAGAGACAGAGACAGAGACAGAGATAGAGACAGAGATACACAGAGATAGAGACAGAGATAGATGCAGAGTTAGAGGCAGAGATAGACGCAGAGTTAGAGGCAGAGATAGACACAGAGATAGACACAGAGAGACACAGTGATAGACACAGAGATAGAGATAGATACATACATAGGTGCAGAGATAGACACAGAGATAGAGACATAGATATACACATAGATAAACACAGGAATAGACACAGAGACAGACACAGAGATAGACACAGAGATAGAGACAGTGATAGATAGAGGGAGGACGGGAAGGAGAGAGAGAGAATACACTTTAACTCCAGTAAAACTCTTAAAAAACATTCAAACAGAGACACAATGAAAACTGAAAGCAAGGAAAGGAAATGCATCCGAACTCATATGAGATTCCATTCTGTTATGTCTTCGTGTGACTCTAAATGCTCATTTGACCGCAGGACAACTCTCTGTGCTGCCTCATTTTCGTCAACCGCTCCAGGCCAGTTTGAACCAATCACAGCTGAGAATCCTGTCGCACAGTACAGGAAGTGCCCCTGTTATGTGGGAGAGTGGTTATTGAAGGGATTCAATAGCTGTCACAACCAGGCCAAGAAAGCCGCAGTGCAACATCAACTTGAGTAATTTTCCAGCTAACATACTTTTCCTGCATAGTTGTAATTTTGGGTAAAACAAGTCCACAATGGTCTTAGGAAATGTGCTGATTATTATAAAAACAACAACAATGATCATAGAAAGTCATGGAAGTATGTTTGGTGTGAGTATATGGACAATAGACCCTGAACATCATAAGCCAAGCAGAAAGACATTAGGTTTGAACCTAATACTACCCATGGACTTCAAGGTATTTCAAGGCATTGCAGTCTTGTGCTATTGGTGTACGTCTGCATTCAATTTGTGCATTTGGTTTTTGTAAGGACCATGTGTGATCCTGCCAATGTTTAAAAGTAAGGCGGATATCTTGAGTTGTTTTTGCCAAACACAATGAAAGGGAAATAAATCAGTATAGTTTTTTGAGGTTTGATTTCTTGACAAGAAATGACAAGAATGTCTTCTGGAGGGCTTATAAAGATAATGGTTGCATTACCGTCGCAACCACCCAGTGTCGATCCCTCAATATTTAAACTAACTCAAATATCTGGTATTCATCCCAGTCTGTACACATGATATGATAAAACTAAAGTGCTGACAGTCAGAGTGATCCTCTTCTTAATAGTTGAATGTGATGTCTGTTAGCTTCAAAGTCTGAAACAGCAGTTTATCATTATTTGGGTTCATTGCTGAATATATGTTGGATATGGCAGACTGGCTTTATTCAACGTGTATAGCTCTAAATTGACTGGTCCAAGGCAGAAAAATAGTGGCTGCATCCCAAATACCACCATAGTCCCATAGGCCTCTGGACAAAATGGGGAATGGGGTGCCATTTAGGACACACATGGAGCAACATGAGGCATGCAGAGCCAAAACCACTGAGTGTTGTCAGTAATAACAGCTTAGCCCCACTGATCTGACACTGTGATAATAGTAAAACAGCTTATCCACACTGACCTGACACTGTGATAATAGTAATAACAGCTTATCCACACTGACCTGACACTGTGATAATAGTAATAACAGCTTATCCACACTGACCTGACCCTGTGATAATAGTAATAACAGCTTATCCACACTGACCTGACCCTGTGATAATAGTAATAACAGCTTATCCACACTGACCTGACACTGTGATAATAGTAATAACAGCTTATCCACACTGACCTGACACTGTGATAATAGTGATAACAGCTTATCCACACTGACCTGACACTGTGATAATAGTAATAACAGCTTATCCACACTGACCTGGCACTGTGATAATAGTAAAACAGCTTATCCACACTGACCTGACACTGTGATAATAGTAATAACAGCTTATCCACACTGACCTGACACTGTGATAATAGTAATAACAGCTTATCCACACTGACCTGACCCTGTGATAATAGTAATAACAGCTTATCCACACTGACCTGACCCTGTGATAATAGTAATAACAGCTTATCCACACTGACCTGACACTGTGATAATAGTAATAACAGCTTATCCACACTGACCTGACACTGTGATAATAGTAATAACAGCTTATCCACACTGACCTTACTCTGTGATAATAGTAATAACAGCTTATCCACACTGACCTGACACTGTGATAATAGTAATAACAGCTTATCCACACTGACCTGACACTGTGATAATAGTAATAACAGCTTATCCACACTGACCTGACACTGTGATAATAGTAATAACAGCTTATCCACACTGACCTTACGCTGTGATAATAGTAATAACAGCTTATCCACACTGACCTGACACTGTGATAATAGTAATAACAGCTTATCCACACTGACCTGACACTGTGATAATAGTAATAACAGCTTATCCACACTGACCTGACACTGTGATAATAGTAATAACAGCTTATCCACACTGACCTGGCACTGTGATAATAGTAATAACAGCTTATCCACACTGACCTTACGCTGTGATAATAGTAATAACAGCTTATCCACACTGACCTGACACTGTGATAATAGTAATAACAGCTTATCCACACTGACCTGACACTGTGATAATAGTAATAACAGCGTATCCACACTGACCTGACCATGTGATAATAGTAAAACAGCTTATCCACACTGACCTGACACTGTGATAATAGTAATAACAGCTTATCCACACTGACCTGACACTGTGATAATAGTAATAACAGCTTATCCACACTGACCTGACACTGTGATAATAGTAATAACAGCTTATCCACACTGACCTGACACTGTGATAATAGTAATAACAGCGTATCCACACTGACCTGACCATGTGATAATAGTAAAACAGCTTATCCACACTGACCTGACACTGTGATAATAGTAATAACAGCTTATCCACACTGACCTTACTCTGTGATAATAGTAATAACAGCTTATCCACACTGACCTGACACTGTGATAATAGTAATAACAGCTTATCCACACTGACCTGACACTGTGATAATAGTAATAACAGCTTATCCACACTGACCTTACGCTGTGATAATAGTAATAACAGCTTATCCACACTGACCTGACACTTTGATAATAGTAATAACAGCTTATCCACACTGACCTGACACTGTGATAATAGTAATAACAGCGTATCCACACTGACCTGACCATGTGATAATAGTAAAACAGCTTATCCACACTGACCTGACACTGTGATAATAGTAATAACAGCTTATCCACACTGACCTTACTCTGTGATAATAGTAATAACAGCTTATCCACACTGACCTGACACTGTGATAATAGTAATAACAGCTTATCCACACTGACCTGACACTGTGATAATAGTAATAACAGCTTATCCACACTGACCTGGCACTGTGATAATAGTAATAACAGCTTATCCACACTGACCTTACGCTGTGATAATAGTAATAACAGCTTATCCACACTGACCTTACTCTGTGATAATAGTAATAACAGCTTATCCACACTGACCTGACACTGTGATAATAGTAATAACATCTTATCCACACTGACCTGACACTGTGATAATAGTAATAACAGCTTATCCACACTGACCTGACACTGTGATAATAGTAATAACAGCTTATCCACACTGACCTTACGCTGTGATAATAGTAATAACAGCTTATCCACACTGACCTGACACTGTGATAATAGTAATAACAGCTTATCCACACTGACCTGACACTGTGATAATAGTAATAACAGCGTATCCACACTGACCTGACCATGTGATAATAGTAAAACAGCTTATCCACACTGACCTGACACTGTGATAATAGTAATAACAGCTTATCCACACTGACCTTACTCTGTGATAATAGTAATAACAGCTTATCCACACTGACCTTACGCTGTGATAATAGTAATAACAGCTTATCCACACTGACCTGACACTGTGATAATAGTAATAACAGCTTATCCACACTGACCTGACACTGTGATAATAGTAATAACAGCGTATCCACACTGACCTGACCATGTGATAATAGTAAAACAGCTTATCCACACTGACCTGACACTGTGATAATAGTAATAACAGCTTATCCACACTGACCTTACTCTGTGATAATAGTAATAACAGCTTATCCACACTGACCTGACCTGACACTGTGATAATAGTAATAACAGCTTATCCACACTGACCTGACACTGTGATAATAGTAATAACAGCTTATCCACACTGACCTGGCACTGTGATAATAGTAATAACAGCTTATCCACACTGACCTTACGCTGTGATAATAGTAATAACAGCTTATCCATATTGACCTTACTCTGTGATAATAGTAATAACAGCTTATCCACACTGACCTGACACTGTGATAATAGTAATAACAGCTTATCCACACTGACCTGACACTGTGATAATAGTAATAACAGCTTATCCACACTGACCTGACACTGTGATAATAGTAATAACAGCTTATCCACACTGACCTTACGCTGTGATAATAGTAATAACAGCTTATCCACACTGACCTAACACTGTGATAATAGTAATAACAGCTTATCCACACTGACCTGACACTGTGATAATAGTAATAACAGCGTATCCACACTGACCTGACCATGTGATAATAGTAAAACAGCTTATCCAAACTGACCTGACACTGTGATAATAGTAATAACAGCTTATCCACACTGACCTTACTCTGTGATAATAGTAATAACAGCTTATCCACACTGACCTGACACTGTGATAATAGTAATAACAGCTTATCCACACTGACCTGACACTGTGATAATAGTAATAACAGCTTATCCACACTGACCTGACACTGTGATAATAGTAATAACAGCTTATCCACACTGACCTGACACTGTGATAATAGTAATAACAGCTTATCCACACTGACCTGACACTGTGATAATAGTAATAACAGCTTATCCACGCTGACCTGACACTGTGATAACAGTAATAACAGCTTATCCACACTGTCATGACACTGTGATAACAGTAATAACAGCTTATCCACACTAACCTGACCCTGTGATAATAGTAATAACAGGTTAGCCCCACTGACCTGACACTGTGATAACAGTAATAACAGCTTATCCACACTGACCTGACCCTGTGATAATAGTAATAACAGCTTATCCACACTGACCTGACACTGTGATAATAGTAATAACAGCTTATCCACACTGACCTGACACTGTGATAATAGTAATAACAGCTTATCCACACTGACCTGACCATGTGATAATAGTAAAACAGCTTATCCACACTGACCTGACACTGTGATAATAGTAATAACAGCTTATCCACACTGACCTGACACTGTGATAATAGTAATAACAGCTTATCCACACTGACCTGGCACTGTGATAATAGTAAAACAGCTTATCCACACTGACCTGACACTGTGATAATAGTAATAACAGCTTATCCACACTGACCTTACTCTGTGATAATAGTAATAACAGCTTATCCACACTGACCTGACACTGTGATAATAGTAATAACAGCTTATCCACACTGACCTGACACTGTGATAATAGTAATAACAGCTTATCCACACTGACCTGACACTGTGATAATAGTAATAACAGCTTATCCACACTGACCTTACGCTGTGATAATAGTAATAACAGCTTTTCCACACTGACCTGACACTGTGATAATAGTAATAACAGCTTATCCACGCTGACCTGACACTGTGATAACAGTAATAACAGCTTATCCACACTGTCATGACACTGTGATAACAGTAATAACAGCTTATCCACACTAACCTGACACTGTGATAATAGTAATAACAGTTTATCCACACTGACCTGACACTGTGATAATAGTAATAACAGGTTATAACAGCTTATCCACACTGACCTGACACTGTGATAATAGTAATAACAGCTTATCCACACTGACCTTACGCTGTGATAATAGTAATAACAGCTTATCCACACTGACCTGACACTGTGATAATAGTAATAACAGCTTATCCACGCTGACCTGACACTGTGATAACAGTAATAACAGCTTATCCACACTGTCATGACACTGTGATAACAGTAATAACAGCTTATCCACACTGACCTGACACTGTGATAATAGTAATAACAGCTTATCCACACTGACCTGACCCTGTGATAATAGTAATAACAGCTTATCCACACTGACCTGACCCTGTGATAATAGTGATAACAGCTTATCCACACTGACCTGACACTGTGATAATAGTAATAACAGCTTATCCACACTGACCTGACACTGTGATAATAGTAATAACAGCTTATCCACACTGACCTGGCACTGTGATAATAGTAATAACAGCTTATCCACACTGACCTTACGCTGTGATAATAGTAATAACAGCTTATCCACACTGACCTTACTCTGTGATAATAGTAATAACAGCTTATCCACACTGACCTGACACTGTGATAATAGTAATAACAGCTTATCCACACTGACCTGACACTGTGATAATAGTAATAACAGCTTATCCACACTGACCTGACACTGTGATAATAGTAATAACAGCTTATCCACACTGACCTTACGCTGTGATAATAGTAATAACAGCTTATCCACACTGACCTAACACTGTGATAATAGTAATAACAGCTTATCCACACTGACCTGACACTGTGATAATAGTAATAACAGCGTATCCACACTGACCTGACCATGTGATAATAGTAAAACAGCTTATCCAAACTGACCTGACACTGTGATAATAGTAATAACAGCTTATCCACACTGACCTTACTCTGTGATAATAGTAATAACAGCTTATCCACACTGACCTGACACTGTGATAATAGTAATAACAGCTTATCCACACTGACCTGACACTGTGATAATAGTAATAACAGCTTATCCACACTGACCTGACACTGTGATAATAGTAATAACAGCTTATCCACGCTGACCTGACACTGTGATAACAGTAATAACAGCTTATCCACACTGTCATGACACTGTGATAACAGTAATAACAGCTTATCCACACTAACCTGCCCCTGTGATAATAGTAATAACAGGTTAGCCCCACTGACCTGACACTGTGATAACAGTAATAACAGCTTATCCACACTGACCTGACCCTGTGATAATAGTAACAACAGCTTATCCACACTGACCTGACCATGTGATACTAGTAATAACAGCTTATCCACACTGACCTGACCATGTGATACTAGTAATAACAGCTTATCCACACTGACCTGACACTGTGATAATAGTAATAACAGCTTATCCACACTGACCTGACACTGTGATAATAGTAATAACAGCTTATCCACACTGACCTTACTCTGTGATAATAGTAATAACAGCGTATCCACACTGACCTGACACTGTGATAATAGTAATAACAGCTTATCCACATTGACCATACACTGTGATAATAGTAATAACAGCGTATCCACACTGACCTGGCACTGTGATAATAGTAAAACAGCTTATCCACACTGACCTGACACTGTGATAATAGTAATAACAGCTTATCCACACTGACCTTACTCTGTGATAATAGTAATAACAGCTTATCCACACTGACCTTACTCTGTGATAATAGTAATAACAGCTTATCCACACTGACCTGACACTGTGATAATAGTAGTAACAGCTTATCCACACTGACCTGACACTGTGATAATAGTAATAACAGCTTATCCACACTGACCTGACCCTGTGATAATAGTAATAACAGCTTATCCACACTGACCTGACACTGTGATAATAGTAATAACAGCTTATCCACACTGACCTGACACTGTGATAATAGTAATAACAGCTTATCCACACTGACCTGAAACTGTGATAATAGTAATAACAGCTTATCGACACTGACCTTACTCTGTGATAATAGTAAAACAGCTTATCCACACTGACCTGACACTGTGATAATAGTAATAACAGCTTATCCACACTGACCTGACACTGTGATAATAGTAATAACAGCTTATCCACACTGACCTGACCCTGTGATAATAGTAATAACAGCTTATCCACACTGACCTGACCCTGTGATAATAGTAATAACAGCTTATCCACACTGACCTGACACTGTGATAATAGTAATAACAGCTTATCCACACTGACCTGACACTGTGATAATAGTAATAACAGCTTATCCACACTGACCTGACACTGTGATAATAGTAATAACAGTGTATCCACACTGACCTGACCATGTGATAATAGTAAAACAGCTTATCCACACTGACCTGACACTGTACTAATAGTAATAACAGCTTATCCACACTGACCTTACTCTGTGATAATAGTAATAACAGCTTATCCACACTGACCTGACACTGTGATAATAGTAATAACAGCTTATCCACACTGACCTGACACTGTGATAATAGTAATAACAGCTTATCCACACTGACCTGACACTGTGATAATAGTAATAACAGCGTATCCACACTGACCTGACCATGTGATAATAGTAAAACAGCTTATCCACACTGACCTGACACTGTGATAATAGTAATAACAGCTTATCCACACTGACCTGACACTGTGATAATAGTAATAACAGCTTATCCACACTGACCTGGCACTGTGATAATAGTAATAACAGCTTATCCACACTGACCTTACGCTGTGATAATAGTAATAACAGCTTATCCACACTGACCTTACTCTGTGATAATAGTAATAACAGCTTATACACACTGACCTGACACTGTGATAATAGTAATAACATCTTATCCACACTGACCTGACACTGTGATAATAGTAATAACAGCTTATCCACACTGACCTGACACTGTGATAATAGTAATAACAGCTTATCCACACTGACCTTACGCTGTGATAATAGTAATAACAGCTTATCCACACTGACCTGACACTGTGATAATAGTAATAACAGCTTATCCACACTGACCTGACACTGTGATAATAGTAAAACAGCTTATCCACACTGACCTGACACTGTGATAATAGTAATAACAGCTTATCCACACTGACCTGACACTGTGATAATAGTAATAACAGCTTATCCACACTGACCTGGCACTGTGATAATAGTAATAACAGCTTATCCACACTGACCTTACGCTGTGATAATAGTAATAACAGCTTATCCACACTGACCTTACTCTGTGATAATAGTAATAACAGCTTATACACACTGACCTGACACTGTGATAATAGTAATAACATCTTATCCACACTGACCTGACACTGTGATAATAGTAATAACAGCTTATCCACACTGACCTGACACTGTGATAATAGTAATAACAGCTTATCCACACTGACCTTACGCTGTGATAATAGTAATAACAGCTTATCCACACTGACCTGACACTGTGATAATAGTAATAACAGCTTATCCACACTGACCTGACACTGTGATAATAGTAATAACAGCGTATCCACACTGACCTGACCATGTGATAATAGTAAAACAGCTTATCCACACTGACCTGACACTGTGATAATAGTAATAACAGCTTATCCACACTGACCTTACTCTGTGATAATAGTAATAACAGCTTATCCACACTGACCTTACGCTGTGATAATAGTAATAACAGCTTATCCACACTGACCTGACACTGTGATAATAGTAATAACAGCTTATCCACACTGACCTGACACTGTGATAATAGTAATAACAGCTTATCCACACTAACCTTACTCTGTGATAATAGTAATAACAGCTTATCCACACTGACCTGACACTGTGATAATAGTAATAACAGCTTATCCACACTGACCTGACACTGTGATAATAGTAATAACAGCTTATCCACACTGACCTGGCACTGTGATAATAGTAATAACAGCTTATCCACACTGACCTTACGCTGTGATAATAGTAATAACAGCTTATCCACACTGACCTGACACTGTGATAATAGTAATAACAGCTTATCCACACTGACCTGACACTGTGATAATAGTAATAACAGCTTATCCACACTGACCTGACACTGTGATAATAGTAATAACAGCTTATCCACACTGACCTGACACTGTGATAATAGTAATAACAGCTTATCCACACTGACCTTACGCTGTGATAATAGTAATAACAGCTTATCCACACTGACCTGACACTGTGATAATAGTAATAACAGCTTATCCACACTGACCTGACACTGTGATAATAGTAATAACAGCGTATCCACACTGACCTGACCATGTGATAATAGTAAAACAGCTTATCCACACTGACCTGACACTGTGATAATAGTAATAACAGCTTATCCACACTGACCTTACTCTGTGATAATAGTAATAACAGCTTATCCACACTGACCTGACACTGTGATAATAGTAATAACAGCTTATCCACACTGACCGGACACTGTGAAAACAGTAATAACAGCTTATCCACACTGTCATGACACTGTGATAACAGTAATAACAGCTTATCCACACTAACCTGACCCTGTGATAATAGTAATAACAGGTTAGCCCCACTGACCTGACACTGTGATAACAGTAATAACAGCTTATCCACACTGACCTGACACTGTGATAATAGTAATAACAGCTTATCCACACTGACCTGACACTGTGATAATAGTAATAACAGCTTATCCACACTGACCTGACCATGTGATAATAGTAAAACAGCTTATCCACACTGACCTGACACTGTGATAATAGTAATAACAGCTTATCCACACTGACCTTACTCTGTGATAATAGTAATAACAGCTTATCCACACTGACCTGACACTGTGATAATAGTAATAACAGCTTATCCACACTGACCTGACACTGTGATAATAGTAATAACAGCTTATCCACACTGACCTGGCACTGTGATAATAGTAAAACAGCTTATCCACACTGACCTGGCACTGTGATAATAGTAAAACAGCTTATCCACACTGACCTTACTCTGTGATAATAGTAATAACAGCTTATCGATACTTATCTGACCCTGGGATAATAGTAATAACAGCTTATCCACACTGATCTGACCATGTGATGAAAGTAATAACAGGTTAGCCCCACTGACCTGACCCTGTGATAATAACAGCTTATCCACACTTATCCACACTGACCTGACACTGACCTTACCCTTAACCAACACAAAAACATCCTATGGCGTTCTGCATTAGCATCGAACAGCCCCCGTGATATGCAGCTGTTCAGGGAAGCTAGAAATCATTATACACAGGCAGTTAGAAAAGCCAAGGCTAGCTTTTTCAAGCAGAAATTTGCTTCCTGCAACACTAACTCAAAAAAGTTCTGGGACACTGTAAAGTCCATGGAGAATAAGAACACCTCCTCCCAGCTGCCCACTGCACTGAAGATAGGAAACACTGTCACCACTGATAAATCCACCATAATTGAGAATTTCAAGAAGCATTTTTCTACGGCTGGCCATGCTTTCCACCTGGCTACTCCTACCCCGGACAACAGCACTGCACCCCCAACAGCAACTCGCCCAAGCCTTCCCCATTTCTCCTTCTCCCAAATCCATTCAGCTGATGTTCTGAAAGAGCTGCAAAATCTGGACCCCTACAAATCAGCCGGGCTAGACAATCTGGACCCTTTCTTCCTAAAATTATCTGCCGAAATTGTTGCCACCCCTATTACTAGCCTGTTCAACCTCTCTTTCGTGTCGTCTGAGATTCCCAAAGATTGGAAAGCAGCTGCGGTCATCCCCCTCTTCAAAGGGGGGGACACTCTTGACCCAAACTGCTACAGACCTATATCTATCCTACCGTGCCTTTCTAAGGTCTTCGAAAGCCAAGTCAACAAACAGATTACCGACCATTTCGAATCTCACCATACCTTCTCTGCTATGCAATCTGGTTTCAGAGCTGGTCATGGGTGCACCTCAGCCACGCTCAAGGTCCTAAACGATATCTTAACCGCCATCGATAAGAAACATTACTGTGCAGCCGTATTCATTGATCTGGCCAAGGCTTTCGACTCTGTCAATCACCATATCCTCATCGGCAGACTCGACAGCCTTGGTTTCTCAAATGATTGCCTCGCCTGGTTCACCAACTACTTCTCTGATAGAGTTCAGTGTGTCAAATCGGAGGGTCTGCTGTCCGGACCTCTGGCAGTCTCTATGGGGGTGCCACAGGGTTCAATTCTTGGACCGACTCTCTTCTCTGTATACATCAATGAGGTCGCTCTTGCTGCTGGTGAGTCCCTGATCCACCTCTACGCAGACGACACCATTCTGTATACTTCCGGCCCTTCTTTGGACACTGTGTTAACAACCCTCCAGGCAAGCTTCAATGCCATACAACTCTCCTTCCGTGGCCTCCAATTGCTCTTAAATACAAGTAAAACTAAATGCATGCTCTTCAACCGATCGCTACCTGCACCTACCCGCCTGTCCAACATCACTACTCTGGACGGCTCTGACTTAGAATACGTGGACAACTACAAATACTTAGGTGTCTGGTTAGACTGTAAACTCTCCTTCCAGACCCATATCAAACATCTCCAATCCAAAGTTAAATCTAGAATTGGCTTCCTATTTCGCAACAAAGCATCCTTCACTCATGCTGCCAAACATACCCTTGTAAAACTGACCATCCTACCAATCCTCGACTTTGGCGATGTCATTTACAAAATAGCCTCCAATACCCTACTCAACAAATTGGATGCAGTCTATCACAGTGCAATCCGTTTTATCACCAAAGCCCCATATACTACCCACCATTGCGACCTGTATGCTCTCGTTGGCTGGCCCTCGCTTCATACTCGTCGCCAAACCCACTGGCTCCATGTCATCTACAAGACCCTGCTAGGTAAAGTCCCCCCTTATCTCAGCTCGCTGGTCACCATAGCATCTCCCACCTGTAGCACACGCTCCAGCAGGTATATCTCTCTAGTCACCCCCAAAACCAATTCTTTCTTTGGCCGCCTCTCCTTCCAGTTCTCTGCTGCCAATGACTGGAACGAACTACAAAAATCTCTGAAACTGGAAACACTTATCTCCCTCACTAGCTTTAAGCACCAACTGTCAGAGCAGCTCACAGATTACTGCACCTGTACATAGCCCACCTATAATTTAGCCCAAACAACTACCTCTTTCCCAACTGTATTTAATTTTAATTTATTTATTTATTTTGCTCCTTTGCACCCCATTATTTTTTATTTCTACTTTGCACATTCTTCCATTGCAAAACTACCATTCCAGTATTTTACTTGCTATATTGTATTTACTTTGCCATCATGGCCTTTTTTGCCTTTACCTCCCTTCTCACCTCACATTGTATATAGACTTGTTTATACTGCATTATTGACTGTATGTTTGTTTTTACTCCATGTGTAACTCTGTGTCGTTTTATCTGTCGAACTGCTTTGCTTTATCTTGGCCAGGTCGCAATTGTAAATGAGAACTTGTTCTCAACTTGCCTACCTGGTTAAATAAAGGTAAAATAAATAAATAAATAAATAAATAATAGTAATAACAGCTTATCCACGCTGACCTGACCCTGTGATAATAGTAATAACAGCTTATCCACACTGACCTGACCCTGTGATAATAGTAATAACAGCTTATCCACGCTGACCTTACTCTGTGATAATAGTAATAACAGCTTATCCACGCTGACCTGACCCTGTGATAATAGTAATAACAGCTTATCCACACTGACCTGACCCTGTGATAATAGTAATAACAGCTTATCCACACTGACCTGACCCTGTGATAATAGTAATAACAGCTTATCCACGCTGACCTGACCCTGTGATAATAGTAATAACAGCTTATCCACGCTGACCTGACCCTGTGATAATAGTAATAACAGCTTATCCACACTGACCTGACCCTGTGATAATAGTAATAACAGCTTATCCACACTGACCTGACACTGTGATAATAGTAATAACAGCTTATCCACACTGACCTGACCCTGTGATAATAGTAATAACAGCTTATCCACACTGACCTGACCCTGTGATAATAGTAATAACAGCTTATCCACACTGACCTGACACTGTGATAATAGTAATAACAGCTTATCCACACTGACCTGACACTGTTATAATAGTAATAACAGCTTATCCACACTGACCTTACTCTGTGATAATAGTAATAACAGCTTATCCACACTGACCTGACACTGTGATAATAGTAATAACAGCTTATCCACGCTGACCTGACACTGTGATAACAGTAATAACAGCTTATCCACACTGACATGACACTGTGATAATAGTAATAACAGCTTATCCACGCTGACCTGACCCTGTGATAATAGTAATAACAGCTTATCCACGCTGACCTGACCCTGTGATAATAGTAATAACAGCTTATCCACACTGACCTGACCCTGTGATAATAGTAATAACAGCTTATCCACACTGACCTGACCCTGTGATAATAGTAATAACAGCTTATCCACACTGACCTGACACTGTGATAATAGTAATAACAGCTTATCCACACTGACCTTACTCTGTGATAATAGTAATAACAGCTTATCCACACTGACCTGACACTGTGATAATAGTAATAACAGCTTATCCACGCTGACCTGACACTGTGATAACAGTAATAACAGCTTATCCACACTGACATGACACTGTGATAACAGTAATAACAGCTTATCCACACTGACATGACACTGTGATAACAGTAATAACAGCTTATCCACACTGACCTGACCCTGTTATAATAGTAATAACAGCCTATCCATACTGCCCTGACCCTGTGATAATAGTAATAACAGCTTATCCACGCTGACCTGACACTGTGATAATAGTAATAACAGCTTATCCTGTGATATTAATAATAACAGTCATAAACCTTAAAAGGATAGTTCACTGCTATATCTGTATTTATTAATGGTTTCCTTACCTTAAAATGAGTACAGTATATGGAAAGGACTGGTAGTAATATATTGTTGGTGTATGTTTATTTTGGTACACTTAGCAAAAATCTAATGTTAGCACTGGCCATTGAGTGCATTCTGAATTGTTTTCCAGTTGGTGAAACAATTGAGCAAAGCAGATAGTAATAAAAGGTAACAACAAAAGATCCCTTGATGTCCACCTGCTGCAATTGGTCAAGACATCACCTGAGGGAAAAACAGAGAGCCCTGCCCAAACCAGGAGAGGTAGGAGGTACAGCAACCAGCGAAGGGTTAAGGGGGAGTGGGGGGGTAAGGGAGGAGGAAGGTGTGTTTAGGTGGGCGGGGACTCACCTTCACAGACTCACACCTTCATGATGTGGGCGGAGTCAGAGAAACCAGTGGAGGAGGGGGGAGGGGCCAGGCTGGTCGGGGAGGTGAGGGGGCTGGGGGCGCACTGGGCTGGAATGGAATTGGGGTGTGACGTGAGATCGAGCAAAACAAATAGCAAAACATAAAGGTGTAAAGCAATTTAAAAAGGGTAGGTAGAGTGAGGGAGATAAAACAGGGGAGACTGTGCACTCACATCACCTCACAAGCATAAGATAAATGGTGCTTAGCCTGTAGCTCTGTACTGAAGAAGCAAGAGGATGTAGCATGTATACTATGATAAAGCCGTTGCAGCTAGATCTGGAGTTCACCTACACACATTCAGAGCACTTAGGCTCTGAATGTTGCTATCTGGCATCACCAGAGAAACACAGATACAGTATAAAGCACAAACTTGGTTTGAACTCTGTGCAGCTGGACCATGTTTTTATGACCACGGCTGACAGCAGGCAGCACATATAATGACTGCATACTAATGGTGTGGCCGAGGTGAAATGGCTAGCTAGTTAGCGGTGATGCGCGCTAATAGTGTTTCAGTCGGTGACGTCACTCGCTCTGAGACCTAGAAGTAGTTGTTCTCCTTGCTCTCTCAAGGAGAGTGGAGACTTTTGTGTCGCGATGGGTAACAATATTTTGTGAGTGACTGTGGTTGATGTGTGCAGAGGGTCCCTGGTTCGAGCCCAGGTTGGGACGAAGGACGAGGTGAGGGAGGAAGCTGATAAGAGTTGATAAATCAAGCCAGTTTAGTTTTTCTTCAGCTCATCACTTAAAGCTGACAAGATGATGTTCAATTTCCCCTAATCATAAAGTTAACTGTGATGCCATTGTGAATATGTGGTTGGTTGTGGATAGGGGGGCAGAGACAAAGGGTAAGCAGTAAAAAATTGAGTCATAGTTTTGAGCAAACGGAAACTGTCGATCTTCAAGGACTATATAGTAGAGCCTCTAGGTTAAGACAGTGGAGCATCAGCGTTTGTAGGGAATATTGTGGAGAGTGGGGGTAGTGAGTCAGACAGTGAATATTGTGGAGAGTGGAGAGTGGGGGTAGTGAGACAGACAGTGAATATTGTGGAGAGTGGAGAGTGGGGGTAGTGAGACAGACAGTGAATATTGTGGAGAGTGAAAAGTGGGGGTAGTGAGACAGACAGTGAATATTGTGGAGAGTGGAAAGTGGGGGTAGTGAGACAGACAGTAAATATTGTGGAGAGTGGAAAGTGGGGGTAGTGAGACAGACAGTGAATATTGTGGAGAGTGGAGAGTGGGGGTAGTGAGACAGACAGTGAATATTGTGGAGAGTGGAGAGTGGGGGTAGTGAGACAGACAGTGAATATTGTGGAGAGTGGAGAGTGGGGGTAGTTAGACAGACAGTGAATATTGTGGAGAGTGGAGAGTGGGGGTAGTGAGACAGACAGTGAATATTGTGGAGAGTGGAAAGTGGGGGTAGTGAGACAGACAGTGAATATTGTGGAGAGTGGAGAGTGGGGGTAGTGAGACAGACAGTGAATATTGTGGAGAGTGGAGAGTGGGGGTAGTGAGACAGACAGTGAATATTGTGGAGAGTGGAGGTAGTGAGTCAGACAGTGAATATTGTGGAGAGTGGAGAGTGGGGGTAGTGAGACAGACAGTGAATATTGTGGAGAGTGGAAAGTGGGGGTAGTGAGACAGACAGTGAATATTGTGGAGAGTGGAAAGTGGGGGTAGTGAGACAGACAGTGAATATTGTGGAGAGTGGAGAGTGGGGGTAGTGAGACAGACAGTGAATATTGTGGAGAGTGGAGAGTGGGGGTAGTGAGACAGACAGTGAATATTGTGGAGAGTGGAGAGTGGGGGTAGTTAGACAGACAGTGAATATTGTGGAGAGTGGAGAGTGGGGGTAGTGAGACAGACAGTGAATATTGTGAAGAGTGGAGAGTGGGGGTAGTGAGACAGACAGTGAATATTGTGGAGAGTGGAGAGTGGGGGTAGTAAGACAGACAGTGAATATTGTGGAGAGTGGAGGATTGGGGTAGTGAGACAGACAGTGAATACTGTGGAGAGTGGAGAGTGGGGGTAGTGAGGCAGACAGTGAATATTGTGGAGAGTGGAGAGTGGGGGTAGTGAGGCAGACAGTGAATATTGTGGAGAGTGGAGGAGTGGGGGTAGTGAGGCAGACAGTGAATATTGTGGAGAGTGGAGGAGTGGGGTCGTGAGGCAGACAGTGAATATTGTGGAGAGTGGAGAGTGGGGGTAGTGAGACAGACAGTGAATATTATGAAGAGTGGAGAGTGGGGGTAGTGAGACAGACAGTGAATATTGTGGAGAGTGGAGAGTGGGGGTAGTGAGACAGACAGTGAATACTGTGGAGAGTGGAGAGTGGGGGTAGTGAGGCAGACAGTGAATATTGTGGAGAGTGGAGAGTGGGGGTAGTGAGGCAGACAGTGAATATTGTGGAGAGTGGAGGAGTGGGGTCGTGAGGCAGACAGTGAATATTGTGGAGAGTGGAGGAGTGGGGTCGTGAGGCAGACAGTGAAACAGGCAGAGCCAGAGATAAGAGTTTGGTGAACTATCTTCCCTGCTAGCACCAGACGTTCCATAACATTCCATTCTAACTTGCATTTCTCAATGGAAGATTATCACCCTGAAACATCTGGTGCCAACATGGCAACACTTTCATAAGTGTTGGATAGTGGAGTCGTTTGCAGACAGTTGAAAGTGAGGTTTAACTAGGAGTTACATTGGGATTTTAAAGTTGATGGAACTGGCCCTCGTTGTATATTTTATCCCCAGATGTATTTTTATAACAAGGCAGTTCGACTAGGTTAACCTCCAATCTAATCCCAACACAGCAGTTAGGGATGTTGAATGTGATGCAAACAGCTGGAGAAGGTTTGAACACGTGTGGTTGGTGGTGGACATGTGACAGAGAGAGAAGGGGTTTTGGATGGCGGTGGGGGGTGGGGGGTGTTGCAGCAACACATCGCCACTCGTCGCTGGGGGGTCCTCTCAATGACAGGGGGGCGACAGGCCCAGGGTGGGCAACGATAACCGTGATGGGGATAACCGTAGCGACAAGGTGGTCGGTGTGGTGGCGGTGGAGCGGCAGGCTGCGGTGGTGTCCTCACCGGAGAGCAGACGGGATCGTCGCGAGGCCTCGGTGGCCAGGGCACAGGAGATCTCAATCCTCTTCTCCTGGTCCTGGAGCTGCTGCTCTGGGTTACCCTGGTGGTGGGAACCAACCCCCTCAGTAGGACCGTCCAATAGGGGAACCACGTTCTGGAGACTGGAGGGAGTGATGGGCAAAGGGGAGGGGGAGAGGAGGGCGAGAGAGTGACAAAGAAATTAAGTAGAGCGCAAGAGAAAGGATAATAAATTATACCTTTTTATACAGAATATGTGGCATCCCATCATTCAGATGTGAATCAGATAATCAGTAGAGGGGAGAACGTTTAGCCAAACTTTGGCTAAATACACTGCTGTACTGTGTGAGAGCTGTGTTAGATAGTAGTTCAGTAGTGTCTGTACATACTTTGATTTGGCAATGAGCGTCTTGATCCTCTCTACTTTCTTCTGTTTCTCCTTTTGCTCCTCTGGGCTGAGAGGAGTGTCCATGTCCAGGTAACGCTCAGGAATCAGAACCTTGTCTGGAGTACACAGCTGAGGACACAACGAGTTACAGATGAGGTTTGATAATCTTTTGTTTTATGGCCCACTATTTACTTGGTTTGCAATTAGAAAAAACATTACGTAAACAAGTAGTGACCAATTGTGGAAAATTATTTGAAGCCAGCACACACTAAAAACAAACTTTTCTATATAGGGCCAAATAAGGATTATTTAGCTCGTAATAATAGCAGAACCGTTTATGGCGCAATAAAGAACCACTCCTATGATTCAATAAAAAACTATAAACAAAAAGGCTCTATATAGCACAAAAAAATCAGCTATTGTCACAACCCTTTTTGTTACTGTATAGAACCATTTCAATGTTCTAGAAATAACCATTTGAAGAACAATACTGGGTTACTTTTTCTGGTTAGCGATATTATATTGTTACAATTCCATAGGTTTAATTATTGTGAGTTTGAAACAGGTGTGCTAGATCTGAAACGACTAAGGGTCCCTGAGGAGAGAATTGAGAACCACTGATTTACACATCACTTTCAATTGACACAAGCCATACATGAGTCTTTCACAAAACACCATCACTAACAATCATATTTAACATGTAACAGATTAAATCAACTGGAATGACACTAACTACATTTTGCGACCGAGACAGGGTTTCTGGATACTGAAGCCCAGCTCATTGGCTATCTAGCTTGACCCCGATTGGTGCATATTTGATAAAGATACAGTCCTTCAAGTGATGGCCGCCCGCGTCATCGGCGTGCCATGAAGGCATCGCTCTCTTACCAAATATGGTGTCCATAGGATATACTACACCCCTATTGATATATATAGTGAAGTCTTGTTACCATCTAGGATATCGGAGGAATACATACAAACGTGATTTGACTCGTTCAAACAACGATTAGGGTGAGATTTTCACAGAGTCCTTTGTTTGCAAATTGAACGAGTGGAAACACAAAATCGATAACCCGCGCTATATGGACCTTTTTAGGATATGAAAAATTATTTTATCTAACAAACGACACTTCATGTTATCTCTGGGACCCTTTGGATGATAAATCAGGGCAAGATTTCAGAATGTAAGTACAAATTTATCAAACCTATCGGGTTGAAAAAGGTGTTTTGTTGTTGGGAGCTCTCCTCAAACAATCATATGGCATTTTTTCGCAGTAATAGCTACTGTAAATTGGACAGGGCAGTTATATTAACAAGAATTTAAGCTTTCACCCGATATAAGACACTTCTATGCACCGACATATGTTGTTATTCTAAAATCTGCTATCTTGATATAACGCGCTGCATGATTTACAACTGTCCCATTGACGGAACGCAAATCCTTAAGAATGAATAACGTTTACATACCGCTTATTCATATCATATGTACATACTGTATTCTATTCTACCGTATTTTAGTCAATGCCACTCCGACATTGCTCGTCGTAATATTTATTTATTTATTAATTTCATTATTTTACTTTTAGATTTGTGTTTGTTCTTGTGAATTGTTAGATATTACTACACTGTTGGAGCTAGGAACACAAGCATTTCACTACACCCACAAAAACATCTTCTAAATTGTTAATTATCACTGCATTTTTTTTATACCAGACAAATACCGTGCTTCTACACCTGCATTGCTTGCTGTTTGGGGTTTTAGGCTGGGTTTCTGTACAGCACTTTGAGATATCAGCTGATGTACGAAGGGCCATATAAATACATTTGATTTTCTTTGATTTTCTTTGATTTGAAAGAGCTCCAAAGAAGGAAGTGTTACTGAAATAACTGAAATAAGCTGTTTTCAAAGTGTTTAATTAACTTTGCATTAACTTCTTGGATATAGGGGGCGCTATTTAAATTTTTGGATGAAAAATGTTCCCGTTTTAAACAAGATATTTTGTCACGAAAAGATGCTTGACTATGCATATAATTGACAGCTTTGGAAAGAAAACACTCTGACGTTTCCAAAACTGCACAGATATTGTATGTGAGGGCCACAGAACTGATGTTACAGAAAAAACCCAGATAAAAATCCAATCAGGAAGTGCTGCATTTTTTGAAACCGCCTCATGGCAATGACTCCTTATATGGCTGTGGAGGAGCTAGGAGTCAGCTTACGTTTTCCACGTTTTCCCCAAGGTGTCTGCAGCATTGTGACGTATTTGTAGGCATATCATTGGCATATCATTGGAAGATTGACCATAAGACACTACATCTACCAGGTGGTCGCTTGTTGTCCTCCGTCACAATTATTGCGTAATCTCCAGCTGCAGTATTTTTCCGTTTGCTTCTGATGAGAAGCCAACTGCCACCACTGATAGATTATCGAATAGATATGTAAAAAACACCTTGATGATTGATTCTAAACAACGTTTGCCATGTTTCTGTCGATATTATGGAGCTAATTTGGAAAAAAGTTTGGCGTTGTAAGTGACTGCATTTTCCGGTCTTTTTCTTAGTCAAACGTGATGAACAAAACTGAGCTATTTCGTCTACACAAATAATATTTTGGGAAAAATGAACATTTGGTATCTAACTAAGAGTCTCGTCATTGAAAACATCCGAAGTTCTTCAAAGGTAAATGATTTTATTTGAATGCTTTTCTTGTTTTTGTGAAAATGTTGCCTGCTGAATGCTAGGCTATCAATACTCTTACACAAATGCTTGTGTAGCTTTGGTTGAAAAGCATATTTAGAAAATCTGAGATGACAGTGTTGTTAACAAAAGGCTAAGCTTGTGTTTGAATATATTTATTTCATTTCATTTGCGATTTTCATGAATAGGAAACGTTGCGTTATGGTAATGAGTTTGAGGCTATGATTACGCTCCCGGATACGGGATTGCTCGACGCTAGAGGTTATTAAGCACAACTATATCACATCACGACTGGATCATAGTCACATAATGATTGTATCACATAGTTTGGATGTTGTTCAGAGTGTGTCTAACCTCTTTGCTGATGTCCAGGTTGTACTGGTCAGGTTCCATCTGTATCCGTCTGAGGCGAGCAATCTCCTCCCGGGGTGACTCTTGTACCCCCTCGCCCCGTACTGCAGCCTCCAGGTCCTTGATGTCCACCTCATGGGTTGTCAGCCTCCGCCTCACCTGGACACCCACACACAGAGATAACCAATCAAGAAAGAGACTAGGAGGCCGAGCCAAGGGCTCAGCCAATCAACATGGCCCGGAAAGATAGACAACTGGCCAGAACAATATACTGGATCTTCCTTTATAATACATTTCAACATACAGTACATATTCCTGGTGTCTAGCTCATAGAGGTACTGTACCAGTCAAAAGTTTGGACACCTACTCATTCAAGGGTTTTTCTTTTTTTTCAATATTTTCTACATTGTATACTAGATTCTTCAAAGTAGCCACCCTTAGCCTTGATGACAACTTTTCACACTCTTGGCATTTTCTCAACCAGCTTCATGAGGTAGTGACCTGGAATGCATTTCAATTAACAGAGGATACGTTCATTAGTTACCAGCCTCAGAAATTGCAGCCCAAATAAATGCTTCACATAGTTCAAGTAACAGACACATCTCAAAGCAACTGTTCAGGGGAGACTGGGTGAATCAGGCCTTCATGGTCGATCTGCTTGCAAAGAAACCACTACTAACGGACGCCAATAATAATAAGAGACTTGCTTAGGTCAAAAAACACGATCAATTAGACCGGTGGACATAAGACCCGTGGAAATCTGACCTTTAGTCTGATGAGTCCAAATTTGAGATTTTTGTTTCCAACTGCCGTGTCTTTGTGAGACGCAGAGTAGGTGAACGGATGATCTCCACGTGTGGGTGGCACCGTAAAGCATCTAGGAGGAGGTGTGATGGTGCTTTGCTGGTGACACTGTCCGTGATTTATTTAGAATTCACGGCACACTTCACCAGCATGGCTTCCATAGCATTCTGGAGCGATACACAATCCCATCTGGTTTGCACTTAGTGGGACTATCATTTGTTATTCAACAGGACAATGATCCAAAACACACCTCCAGGATGCCGCTTAGCCATCGCTCATCCATATACTTACATGTACACATTAGGTAGTTGTTGGAGAATTGTTAGAGTACTTGTTAGATATTACTGCACTTTCAGAACTCGAAGTACAAGCATTTCACTACACTTGCATTAACATCTGCTGATGTGTGACACATTTGATTTGATTTGATTTGTAAGGGCTATTTGACCAAGAAAGAGAGTGATGGAGTGCTGCATCAGATGATCTGACCTCCACAATCACCTGACCTCAACCCAATTGAGATAGTTTGGGATGAGTTGGACTGCAGAGTGAATGGAAAAGCAGACAACAAGTGCTCAACATATGTGGGAACTCCTTCAAGACTGTTGGAAAAGCATTCCAGGTGAAGCTAGTTGAGAGAATGCCAAGAGTGTGCAAAGCGGTCATCAAGGCAAAGGCTGGCAAGACTGGCTACTTTGAAGAATCTTAAAATGTTTGTTTAACACTTTTTTGGTTACTACATGATTCCATATGTGTTATTTAATAGTTTTGATGTCTTCACTATTATTCTACAATGTAGAAAATCGCAAAAAGAAAGAAAACCCTTGAATGAGTAGATGTGTCCAAAGTTTTGACAGGTACTGTACATGTAAATAGAAGAGAGAGCCTACCACTCTGTAATTGGTACCAGCCTGGCTACCCAGGTTCAGGCTGCGTCTCTTGTCCCTGACGGAGCTGCTCTGGTTCCTACGGATACGCTTGTTTTGCTCCTCAACGCTCATCTTGGACTTCACCTCCGCCGGGAACACCGCACTCTTCGGACGCTCCTGGGAGAGGGGAATGACATGGGAATAACTTGTCCATCATATGATGAAGCATCACATGTATTGCTCTTTAAAAGATCAATTTGACAGCACCATTCAATATACCTGACATAGGCCCACCACCACAACATAAAGGCAACATCAATGAGTAACACTTTCCTAATACAGTGTAGTTACAAAACATAATGTGTATGTATCATATAATATAATGCATATAGTCTGTGAGTTTCCTGAGCTCCATAAAGCCCTCTCTGGCATGCTGCCTACCCTGGAGATTCCATTAGGCACCTTGCAGTTGCGTTGGGAGATTCCATGGTCGTAGGATTGGCCCTGGTCCTCCAGGGGAGACTTAGTCATGGGAGGAACGATCCCCACTGGACAGGAGAGAGACAAACAGCATGTCAGAGTTTATTTTATTTTTTTAAAATTTTTATTTCACCTTTATTTAACCAGGTAGGCTAGTTGAGAACAAGTTCTCATTTGCAACTGCGACCTGGCCAAGATAAAGCATAGCAGTGTGAGCAGACAACAAAGAGTTACACATGGAGTAAACAATTAACAAGTCAATAACACAGTAGAAACCAAAGGGGGAGTCTATATACAATGTGTGCAAAAGGCATGAGGAGGTAGGCAAATAATTACAATTTTGCAGATTAACACTGGAGTGATGAATGATCAGATGGTCATGTACAGGTAGAGATATTGGTGTGCAAAAGAGCAGAAAAGTAAATAAATAAAAACAGTATGGGGATGAGGTAGGTGAAAAAGGGTGGGCTATTTACCAATAGACTATGTACAGCTGCAGCGATCGGTTAGCTGCTCAGATAGCTGATGTTTGAAGTTGGTGAGGGAGATAAAAGTCTCCAACTTCAGCGATTTTTGCGATTCGTTCCAGTCACAGGCAGCAGAGTACTGGAACGAAAGGAGGCCAAATGAGGTGTTGGCTTTAGGGATGATCAGTGAGATACACCTGCTGGAGCGCGTGCTACGGATGGGTGTTGCCATCGTGACCAGTGAGCTGAGATAAGGCGGAGCTTTACCTAGCATGGACTTGTAGATGACCTGGAGCCAGTGGGTCTGGGACGAATATGTAGCGAGGGCCAGCCGACTAGAGCATACAAGTCGCAGTGGTGGGTGGTATAAGGTGCTTTAGTGACAAAACGGATGGCACTGTGATAGACTGCATCCAGTTTGCTGAGTAGAGTGTTGGAAGCCATTTTGTAGATGACATCGCCGAAGTCGAGGATCGGTAGGATAGTCAGTTTTACTAGGGTAAGCTTGGCGGCGTGAGTGAAGGAGGCTTTGTTGCGGAATAGAAAGCCGACTCTTGATTTGATTTTCGATTGGAGATGTTTGATATGAGTCTGGAAGGAGAGTTTGCAGTCTAGCCAGACACCTAGGTACTTATAGACGTCCACATATTCTAGGTCGGAACCATCCAGGGTGGTGATGCTAGTCGGGCATGCAGGTGCAGGCAGCGACCGGTTGAAAAGCATGCATTTGGTTTTACTAGCATTTAAGAGCAGTTGGAGGCCACGGAAGGAGTGTTGTATGGCATTGAAGCTTGTTTGGAGGTTAGATAGCACAGTGTCCAAAGACGGGCCGAAAGTATATAGAATGGTGTCGTCTGCGTAGAGGTGGATCAGGGAATCGCCCGCAGCAAGAGCAACATCATTGATATACACAGAGAAAAGAGTCGGCCCGAGAATTGAACCCTGTGGCACCCCCATAGAGACTGCCAGAGGACCAGACAGCATGCCCTCCGATTTGACGCACTGAACTCTGTCTGCAAAGTAATTGGTGAACCAGGCAGTCATCCGAAAAACCGAGGCTCCTGAGTCTGCCGATAAGAATATGGTGATTGACAGAGTCGAAAGCCTTGGCAAGGTCGATGAAGACGGCTGCACAGTACTGTCTTTTATCGATGGCGGTTATGATATCGTTGAGTACCTTGAGTGTGGCTGCGGTGCACCCATGACCGGCTCGGAAACCAGATTGCACAGCGGAGAAGGTGCGGTGGGATTCGAGATGGTCAGTGACCTGTTTGTTGACTTGGCTTTCAAAGACCTTAGATAGGCAGGGCAGGATGGATATAGGTCTGTAACAGTTTGGGTCCAGGGTGTCTCCCCCTTTGAAGAGGGGGATGACTGCGGCAGCTTTCCAATCCTTGGGGATCTCAGACGATATGAAAGAGAGGTTGAACAGGCTGGTAATAGGGGTTGCGACAATGGTGGCAGATAGTTTCAGAAATAGAGGGTCCAGATTGTCAAGCCCAGCTGATTTGTACGGGTCCAGGTTTTGCAGCTCTTTCAGAACATCTGCTATCTGGATTTGGTTAAAGGAGAACCTGGAGAGGCTTGGGCGAGGAGCTGCGGGGGGGGCGGAGCTGTTGGCCGAGGTTGAAGTAGCCAGGCGGAAGGCATGGCCAGCTGTTGAGAAATGCTTATTGAAGTTTTCGATAATCATGGATTTATCAGTGGCGACCGTGTTACCTAGCCTCAGTGCAGTGGGCAGCTGGGAGGAGGTGCTCTTGTTCTCCATGGACTTCACGGTGTCCCAGAACTTTTTGGAGTTGGAGCTACAGGATGCAAACTTCTGCCTGAAGAAGCTGGCCTTAGCTTTCCTGACTGACTGCGTGTATTGGTTCCGGACTTCCCTGAACAGTTGCATATCACGGGGACTATTCGATGCTATTGCAGTCCGCCACAGGATGTTTTTGTGCTGGTCGAGGGCAGTCAGGTCTGGGGTGAACCAAGGGCTGTATCTGTTCTTAGTTCTGCATTTTTTGAACGGAGCATGCTTATCTAAAATGGTGAGGAAGTTACTTTTAAAGAATGACCAGGCATCCTCAACTGACGGGATGAGGTCAATGTCCTTCCAGGATACCCGGGCCAGATCGATTAGAAAGGCCTGCTCACAGAAGTGTTTTAGGGAGCGTTTGACAGTGATGAGGGGTGGTCGTTTGACTGCGGCTCCGTAGCGGATACAGGCAATGAGGCAGTGATCGCTGAGATCCTGGTTGAAGACAGCGGAGGTGTATTTGGAGGGCCAGTTGGTCAGGATGACATCTATGAGGGTGCCCTTGTTTACAGAGTTAGGGTTGTACCTGGTGGGTTCCTTGATGATTTGTGTGAGATTGAGGGCATCTAGCTTAGATTGTAGGACTGGCGGGGTGTTAAGCATATCCCAGTTTAGGTCACCTAACAGAACAAACTCTGAAGCTAGATGGGGGGCGATCAATTCACAAATGGTGTCCAGGGCACAGCTGGGAGCTGAGGGGGGTCGGTAGCAGGCGGCAACCGTGAGAGACTTATTTCTGGAGAGAGTAATTTTCAAAATTAGTAGTTCGAACTGTTTGGGTATGGACCTGGAAAGTATGACATTACTTTGCAGGCTATCTCTGCAGTAAACTGCAACTCCTCCCCCTTTGGCAGTTCTATCTTGACGGAAGATGTTATAGTTGGGTATGGAAATCTCTGAATTTTTGGTGGCCTTCCTGAGCCAGGATTCAGACACAGCAAGGACATCAGGGTTAGCAGAGTGTGCTAAAGCAGTGAGTAAAACAAACTTAGGGAGGAGGCTTCTGATGTTGACATGCATGAAACCAAGGCTTTTTCGATCACAGAAGTCAACAAATGAGGGTGCCTGGGGACATGCAGGGCCTGGGTTTACCTCCACATCACCCGCGGAACAGAGAAGGAGTAGTATGAGGGTGCGGCTAAAGGCTATCAAAACTGGTCGCCTAGAGCGTTGGGGACAGAGAATAAGAGGAGCAGGTTTCTGGGCATGGTAGAATATATTCAGGGCATAATGCGCAGACAGGGGTATGGTGGGGTGCGGGTACAGCGGAGGTAAGCCCAGGCACTGGGTGATGATGAGAGAGGTTGTATCTCTGGACATGCTGGTAGTAATGGGTGAGGTCACCGCATGTGTGGGAGGTGGGACAAAGGAGTTATCAGGGGCATGAAGAGTGGAACTAGGGGCTCCATTAAGAACTAAAACAATGATAACTAACCTGAACAACAGTATACAAGGCATATTGACATTTGAGACTATGGATGACACAGGTTGTGACCCAAATGGCACCACATTCCTATATAGTGCACAACTTTTGATCAGGGCCCATAGAGCACTATGTAGGCAATAGGGTGCCGTTTGGGACGCAAACACAGAGGATGAGTCATTGGGGTTACATAATCCAATCTATTATTATGTAAACAATTGACTTTAATAAGGTACACCTAGTTCTGAGGACTAGTAATCTGATTACATTTGTATATACAGTAAATACTCTGATATTTTAGATGATGATGTTCTTTAATTTCTGATTATAAACAGGATTTCATTCCAATGAGTCTGTTATCTAACAGTTTGGGATTAGATCAGAAAAAGTTAGCATAATACTCCCTTGTAATAATACCCCCATAACACTCCCTTGTAATAATACCCCCACAATACTCCCTTGTAATAATAGCCCCATAACACTCCCTTGAAATAATACCCCCACAATACTCCCTTGTAATAATACCCCCATAACTCTCCCTAGTAAGAATACCCCCATAACTCTCCCTAGTAAGAATACCCCCACAATACTCCCTTGTAATAATACCCCCATAACACTCCCTTGTAATAATACCCCCATAACACTCCCTTGTAATAATACCCCCATAACACTCCCTTGTAATAATACTCCCACAATACTCCATTGTAATAATACCCCCATAACGCTCCCTTGTAATAATACCCCCATAACACTCCCTTGTAATAATACCCCCACAATACTCCCTTGTAATAATACCCCCACAATACTCCCTTGTAATAAAGCATTTATAATAGATTATTAAATAGTTTATTCATCATTTATGAATCATTACTCCCACATCTGTAATGTTAGTAAGCTAGGTATTCAGACATTTATAAACAACTTTGAAAGTATTTCATAATTATAAATAATTATAAATAATAATAATTCATAAGATGTTCAATATGAGTCCTCATTTACTAATCATTAGTTCAATATTTTTGGTCTATTTATACTTCATAAATACTTAAAAATACTTTAAAAATGTTTTGAGTGAGCAGTGTTATTTCTCACAAAAAGATGGAAATGCCATTGGTAGGCATTCCAGCAGTACGTGATGCTCCTTAAGGTCTCAAAATGGCCCCTAGAACATATCACACAATACAGAGGATGTTTGGTAAAATATCTTGACATTTTTCATCCAAAACAGTAAACACTTTGATGCTGTGTAAAGTATTTAAAAAAATCTGAGAATTGTAACATTAGCATTTGTTGGGAGACTTTTCCACCAAAACCAAAGTGTGGATTGCAGTCACTCATTAGAGCACTCATAAAGTGCTTGAGAGGAATGGAAACAAACATCTGCACTATCCCATTACGTTTAATATTTCGCTGAACTATCCCATTACGTTTAGCTGATTTATCCAATTACGTTTAAAGAGTTACTACCTTTAATGGGCCAGTTAAAGTGCTGCCAAACAAAGTGTAAACAAACATTCAAAGTTAAAAGATTAAAAGACTGAAGCACTGGAAGCATTTAAAAGGTCATGTGTCTTGTGAAAAGCTGTCTGAATTCTGGCAAAGAGTATGTTCTTTAATCTCAGCATGTCTACAGATTAATATTCTCTCTGTTTTTGTTTGCTTTTAAATGTTGATACTGGAGACTGTTATCAGGGGAAACTGTGTAACCTAGCATTTTTAGCGGCTAAGAAATACATTGTCATTAATTGGAAGGTTGGTTATCCTCCCACAATGTCACGATAGATGACAGAAATGTAAAGTTATGTATGGAGGCATTGTACTAAATACAGTAAGACAGAGTCTCTATTGAAAACATGACCACGTCAGGGGAGATACCTCTTCAGGCTATACCTAGCTGCTGGGCTGCTCAGTCCTCACACTGGGGGTCTGCCATCCTGTGGGTTGTTGCTCTGGCCCTGGCCTAGTACACACAAGTCAATAATGAATGTTTCCCTAAGATCCTAATGTGTTTGTTCTTAAATTGCTTGTAATACTGTATGTTTTACTACATTGTGTTTGTTGTACATTTTGTCAATTATGTTCCTGCAGTGCTGCCCTGGAAACGAGGACTTGATCTCAATGGGACTCCCTGATAAAATAAAGCTTAAATACATAAAAACAATAATGCTTCTAATGCTTCAGTCTTTTAAACATCCTGTGTTGTGTGCTTAATGTTTTACCATTGATAAGTTCTTGGCTTGTTTGAGACCTTAAGGAGCATCGGGTACTGCTGAAATGTCTACCAATGGCATGACCATATTTTTAAAAGAAATTACACTGGTCACTCAAAACATTTATAAAGTATAAATACATCTCACTTTACATTAGGCCACCCCAAAAAACTTAACTAATGATTAGTAAATGGTTTATAAGGACCTATGATATTATTAAGTGATAATGCCCAAGAAGCCGTGGTTTGGAGGCTATACTGGCACGGGTGTTGTTAGTCCCGAGAAGAAATCGAGGTCTTCGTGCCTTCTATTAGCTACTAACCCGACTGGTCATTTGGTTGGTATCGTTCCCAGTCAAGCCGACTGGTTGTTCGGTTGGTATCATTCCCAGTCAAGCCGACTGGTTGTTCGGTTGGTATCGTTCCCAGTCAAGCAGACTGGTTGTTCGGTTGGTATCGTTCCCAGTCAAGCCGACTGGTTGTTCGGTTGGTATCGTTCCCAGTCAAGCCGACTGGTTGTTCGGTTGGTATCGTTCCCAGTCAAGCAGACTGGTTGTTCGGTTGGTATCGTTCCCAGTCAAGCCGACTGGTTGTTCGGTTGGTATCGTTCCCAGTCAAGCAGACTGGTTGTTCGGTTGGTATCGTTCCCAGTCAAGCCGACTGGTTGTTCGGTTGGTATCGTTCCCAGTCAAGCAGACTGGTCGTTCATTGTTGTTATGCCAAACAAAAATGGTGCAAGCTCTTCTCACTTGCTAACTCGGCTTAAGGTTAGGTTAAAAGGTTAAGGTTAGGGTTAGGGGAATGGTTAACTAACATGCTAAGTAGTTGCAAATTAGATAAAATGTATTAAGTACTGTAGTTGCAAAGTTGCTAATTAGCTAAAATGCCAAAGTTGTCCGTGATGAGATTCAAACACAGTTTTGGCTTGCTAAACGTTCATGTTATAAGCCCACCCATCATCTACCCCAACCAACCACCCTACTTTAGTTTTTGCCATAACAAACAGTTTTCTTTTAAATTCAAAATTTGGATCCCTCCACAGCCTCATATATGATCTAGATGCTTTTTCTAACCTCTCTGGATTACAACCAAATAAAATGTTCTGACGGTGAAGTGGACATACTCGATATTCATATCCTGAAAGAAATTACCTCACTACAATCATTTTTTAATAGAAAGTTAGCACAAATAGATAATATGGAGGTGCTTTGCTGGTGACACTATCTGTGATTTATTTAGAATTTAAGGCCCACTTAACCAGCATGGCTACCACAGCATTCTGCAGCAATACGCCATCCCATCTGGTTTGCGCTGGGATTACCCTAATGAAGCTGGTTGAGAGAATGCCAAGAGAGTGCAAAGCTGTCATCAAGGCAAAGGTTGGCTATTTTGAAGAATCTCAAATATAAAACATATTTTAATTTGTTTAACACTTTTTTGGTTACTACATTATTCCACATGTGTTATTTCATAGTGTTGATGTCTTCACTATTATTCTACAATTTAGAAAATAGTACAAATATTGAAAAACCCTGGAATGAGTAGGATTGTCCAAATTTCTTACTGCTATTTACAAAGAAAATATGGGGGATTGGAAATGATGCCATTGATGCCAATCTCTGCCATTTTTAAGCTGCAAAATTATATATATATAAAAATAATAATTCCAAATGTTAAAATATGTTTGATAGAGAAGTTAAAATCCTGTTGAAGTGTTTACCATTATGTTTGCTCAGTCTGTTCACTCACAGAGCTATGACTAATTTAAGTTCAACATTTCCACCCTGATAGGTCAACCCTTTTACAATTATGCACCTAACAAATTGGAAAATGCATCCCCCAAAAATGTTATGTGCCTGAGCTTGACCAATATGTTTTTCTGAAAGAATACTATTTTGTTGTACATATTTGTAAAATTAAAATGTTTTGAGGTCAAAATGGTACCGCATTGTAGGAATGACCCAGCTATGCAGACTTACTGACACACCAGAGCACCATTACCCAGGCTCCCTTGCTTCCTGTACCTTTATTCATGTTGGCCTGTCGATCCTGATCCAGCTCCTGAGCTTCGTTGCTATTAGTCCATTCTTCCGGTGACATGTCCTGTCGATAACCGTACTTGTGCTGTAACACAGAGTAGGAGGAAGAGCTAATGCATCATCAGCCAATCAACAGTAAGATATGTACGTACCGGGAGAGTGTTGGAACTATTGGCCATATAGTTACCCAAACACAGAATGCATTAGATAATATGCATTAGTGTGGAATGCAATGATGGGGTTATTGCCAGATATGCCAGGTTCCAGAGCTCAATGGTGGGATGTAGATACGGGATAAGCCAAAGCATACGGTCTACACACTACAGGACAGACACAGCACTAGCACATCACTAGAACGACTGGCACACAGACAGTATGGTGAAGGAACCGCTAGCTATGGATGGATCCACACACCTCCATTCACAACCTTACCATTCATAGGGGAACCTGTACCTCACCCTAAGCTAAGTCTTAGCATTCAAAAGCACCCAGTACACTAGAATGGCTAATATTTCAAATACTTAAAATTGGTTGTCCTATTTGTTTGGTATTGTTGCTTTAGATCCTATTGAATAATTACATATCAACTGATTCAATTTAAATGTAATGAAGAGTTTTTGGTATCAACCACAGTAAGTGATTGAAGAGAAGTCAGAGCCAGAACAATCACTTCTAGTGCAAGTGCTGTTGGAGAGCAGATATAGGCTGTGATGGAGGCATGGAGGCAGGGAGGTAGAGAGGCAGGGAAAGAGAGAGAGAAAGAGAGAGAGAAGAAAGAAGGGGTCCGGAAGTGTTTAGGGGTCCGGAAGTGTTTATGGGGACGACAGGGATGGCTTCTATAGGACATGTATCAACTGGGAGTTGCACTTTACCACAGATCAGCTTACTCCAGCCCCTATCCTTACTTTACCCATTAGGGGGATGCAACTGATTATGTCCCTGAATCAGTGGTTATGAACCACATTTACCAGCTTGCGTGAGTGACAGGGGGCGTGGCAGGGATGGGAACTCCCTCCCACCCTCCCTTCTCCAAATACCTTTCTGCCGCGGGACTCTTCATCGTCAAGGTAACCGTCATCCAGGCCCAGGCTGCGTAGCCAGGTGGAGCTGTCGAAGGGTAGAGGGAGGAGGGAGGGGGGAAGGGAGGGGAGCGACTCCAGGGGGTAGTAGGATTTGGGAAGTGGTGGCCGTGGCGGGCCAATGTCCTACAGCCACAGGAAGGAGGTAGGAAGAATAAGAGGAAGAGAGGGAAGGAAGAAGAAAGGAAGGAGGATGATGGTAGGAGGAGGAAGAGAGAGCACTGTGCATCAGGAAGAGTGACAAAAGCCAGGCAGAGTGCAGAGCAGAGAGGATCATGGAACGATATGAGGAATGTAGCCCCGACCCCAATGAACTTCAGGGGTGAAGGGTCACAGGCGTTCAACGAGATGCCTGCACTGAGAGCTAGCATGAATGCACATACTGATCAATTCTAATCAGATTAGTAGTACTGATACAGACCACTGACTGCTGCTGAATGTGAAAAACAAGATAGAAAGTACCACCACAATGTCCACCATTATATGTTTCAGTTGAATGAGTACAGACACAGTAATCAGTTACAACCATAAGCAACACAGATGTTACATGGGTTTATCAGATTCACAAAATAGAACATTTCTGCTCTTGAACACTATAATTCAAATTTCAGCATTGTGTCATTATGAGCTTCATGCCCAACAGAGAGAGTTGGCTGAGAGCCAGAGGAAGGAAGAACACTACAGGTTTCACATGCGTTTAATACTAAAACAGGAGGATCCAACCCCAGTCCCAAAGTGCTTCAATATCTTCTATACTGAACAAAAATATTTAGTTTAACATGTAAAGTATTGGTCCCATGTTTCATGAGCTGAAATAAAATACCCCAGAAATGTTCCTTACAGTATGCACAAAAAGCTTATTTCTCTCAAATGTTGTGCACAAATTTCTTTACATCCCTGTTAGTGAGCATTTCTCCTTTGCCAAGATAATCCATCTACCTAACAGGTGTGGCATATCAATAAGCTGATTAAACAGCATGGTCATTACACAGGTGCACCTTGTGCTGGGGAAAATAAAAGGCCACTCTAAAATGTGCAGTTTTGTCACACAACTCAATTCCACAGATGTTGTTGCCAGATAATTTAATGTTAATTTCTTTACCTTAAGCTGCCTCCAGTGTGCATTTAGAGAATTTGGCAGTACGTCCAACCAGTCTCACAACAACAGACCACGTGTAACCAGGACAGCCCAGGACCTCCACATCTGGCTTCTTCACCCCCCTGGGATTGTCTGAGACCTGCCACCCGGACAGCTGATGAAACTGTTTGCACAATCTGTCAGAAACTCTCTGTCTCAGGGAAGGTCATCTGCTCGTCGTCCTCACCAGGGTCTTGACCTGAATGCAGTTTGGCGTCGTAACCGACTTCAGTTGGAAAATGCTCACCTTCAATTTAATGTTAATTTCTTTACCTTAAGCTGCCTCCAGTGTGCATTTAGAGAATTTGGCAGTACGTCCAACCAGTCTCACAACAACAGACCACGTGTAACCAGGACAGCCCAGGACCTCCACATATGGCTTCTTCACCCCCCTGGGATTGTCTGAGACCTGCCACCCGGACAGCTGATGAAACTGTTTGCACAATCTGTCAGAAACTCTCTGTCTCAGGGAAGGTCATCTGCTCGTCGTCCTCACCAGGGTCTTGACCTGAATGCAGTTTGGCGTCGTAACCGACTTCAGTTGGAAAATGCTCACCTTCAATGGCCACTGGCATGCTGGAGAAGTGTGCTCTTCATGGATGAAACTGTACTGGGCAGATGGCACACAGTGTGTATGGCTTCTTGTGGGCGATCGGTTTGCCGATGTCAACGTTGTGAACAGAGTGCCCCATGGTGGCGGTGGGGTTATGGTATGGGCAGGTATAAGCTACGGGCAATGAAAACAATTGCATTTTATCGATGGCAATTTTAATGCACAGAGATCATGAGACGAGATCCTAAGGCCCATTGTCCTGCCATTCATCTGCTGCCATCACCTCATACTTTAGCATGATAATACACGGCCCCATGTTGCAAGGATCTGTAAACAATTCCTGGAAGCTGAAAATGTCCCAATTCTTCCATGGCCTGCATACTCACCAGACATGTCACCCTCTGAGCATATTTGGGATGCTCTGGATCGACGTGTACCACAACATGTTCCAGTTCCCGCCAAATCCAGCAACTTCGCACAGCCATTGAAGAGGAGTGGGACAACATTCCACATGCCACAATCAACCCGTGTGTATGTACTGACATGTACAGTGGGGGAAAAAAGTATTTAGTCAGCCACCAATTGTGCAAGTTCTCCCACTTAAAAAGATGAGAGAGGCCTGTAATTTTCATCATAGGTACACTTCAACTATGACAGACAAAATGAGAAAAAATCCAGAAAATCACATTGTAGGATTTCTAATGAATTTATTTGCAAATTATGGTGGAAAATAAGTATTTGGTCACCTACAAACAAGCAAGATTTCTGGCTCTCACAGACCTGTAACTTCTTCTTTAAGAGGCTCCTCTGTCCTCCACTCGTTACCTGTATTAATGGCACCTGTTTGAACTTGTTATCAGTATAAAAGACACCTGTCCACAACCTCAAACAGTCACACTCCAAACTCCACTATGGCCAAGATCAACGAGCTGTCAAAGGACACCAGAAACAAAAATTGTAGACCTGCACCAGGCTGGGAAGACTGAATCTGCAATAGGTAAGCAGCTTGGTTTGAAGAAATCAACTGTGGGAGCAATTATTAGGAAATGGAAGACATACAAGACCACTGATAATCTCCCTCGATCTGGGGCTCCACGCAATATCTCACCCCGTGGGGTCAAAATGATCACAAGAACGGTGAGCAAAAATCCCAGAACCACACGGGGGGAACTAGTGAATGACCTGCAGAGAGCTGGGACCAAAGTAACAAAGCCTACCATCAGTAACACACTACGCCGCCAGGGACTCAAATCCTGCAGTGCCAGACGTGTCCCCCTGCTTAAGCCAGTACATGTCCAGGCCCGTCTGAAGTTTGCTAGAGAGCATTTGGATGATCCAGAAGAAGATTGGGAGAATGTCATATCGTCAGATGAAACCAAAATATAACTTTTTGGTAAAAACGCAACTCGTCGTGTTTGGAGGACAAAGAATGCTGAGTTGCATCCAACGAACACCATACCTACTGTGAAGCATGGGGGTGGAAACATCATGCTTTGGGGCTGTTTTTCTGCAAAGGGACCAGGACGACTGATCTGTGTAAAGGAAAGAATGAATGGGGCCATGTATCGTGAGATTTTGAGTGAAAACCTCCTTCCATCAGCAAGGGCATTGAAGATGAAACGTGGCTGGGTCTTTCAGCATGACAATGATCCCAAACACACCACCCGGGCAACGAAGGAGTGGCTTGGAAGGAGAAGCATTTCAAGGTCCTGGAGTGGCCTAGCCAGTCTCCAGATCTCAACCCTATAGAAAATCTTTGGAGGGAGTTGAAAGTCCGTGTTGCCCAGCAACAGCCCCAAAACATCACTGCTCTAGAGGAGATCTGCATGGAGGAATGGGCCAAAATACCAGCAACAGTGTGTGAAAACCTTGTGAAGACTTACAGAAAACGTTTGACCTCTGTCATTGCCAACAAAGGGTATATAACAAAGTATTGAGATAAACTTTTGTTATTGACCAGATACTTATTTTCCACCATAATTTGCAAATAAATTAATAAAAAATCCTACAATGTGATTTTCTTCTCATTTTGTCTGTCATAGTTGAAGTGTACCTATGATGAAAATTATACAGGCCTCTCTCATCTTTTTAAGTGGGAGAATTGACTAAATACTTTTTTGCCCCACTGTATGTGGAACTGATAGATGCACACACACTACATGTTAATGTTTTTAAATGTATGTACATTGTAAAGAATTTTGTCTGTAATGTCTTTTTAATTATATGTCGGACACCAGTAAGACTAGGTGTCACCATTGGCGTCGGCTAATGGGGATCCTAATAAATATTATTTTTTTATTAAACTGCCTGTGTCGCTGGATAACCAGTTTACTTGATTTCTTGGCCTATCATATTCCTTGATATCAATTAATTAATTGATTGATTAAGCACTATAGAGGAAAGTCCCCCTTTTATCCCTCTTGGGGTTATTAAATGGATCACAACATTTTCTTTGCAACTTTGTGTAGAAAACCAATTTCCTTTGCTCATGACAACTAACAACCTGGTGGGTGAGATGGCTTAAATGACATGGAATGACCCACCACTAAGTACCATGTTCCACATAGTGAGAGATGGCATGAAGGAAAAGGAGAACATTTATCACATTTCTGCTCCACCTCCCAATGAGGTTTCTATAAATAATTTACAGTAACAGGTCTGTCTGGTACAGTGCTACACATAACTTTTTTGACCTTATAATTTCTGGCAGAGAAAGAGCTTATTGATGTTGACATGACTCTATACATAATTATTTAACAACATGTTATGCAGGCTGAGAACTGCTGACTCCTTTTTCTCAGATAATGTCAGTGAGGATTCCCTGATCCTGCTGGATACAGAACTTGATTAACCACTTACTGACTAGGACCATTAGTCACCCTCAGCTATATACTTTACCTCAGAAAGCATAACACATTCTGCTTCAAACCTCTAGCTTTGCTTCCTACTATTGGCAAAACAAAGTACTATAAGCTGCATCATCATAATACAGTAAGTATAACATCACATTAGAACTGTTATTGTATCAAGTCTGTCTGGTGTGGGTTACAACTGCTGCAACCCAGCTTAAACATCTTAAATATTACAGGACAGTCCACCAGGTCAAGAGATGGGTCTGCAAGTACACTGAGTCTAGCCCAAGGCCTGATGTTTGGATGGCTGTGGTAACCGGGGTGTGTGATGGAACCAGAGTGTATGGTGGTACTGTGGTGTGTGGTGGTACCGTGGTGTGTGGTGGTACCGTGGTGTGTGGTGGTACCGGGGTGTATGATGGTACCGTGGTGTGTGGTGGTACCGGGGTGTGTGATGGTACCATGGTGTGTGGTGGTACCGGGGTGTGTGGTGGTACCGGGGTGTGTGGTTTTACCGGGTTCTGGAATGGTACCGGGGTCTGGGATGTAAGGAAAGCACCGTCACTAAGATCAAGCTGGTTTTTGGGGAAGGTGAGTGAGTGGGCACAAGAAGGGGATCGTTCTCGGGACTGAGTGGCTAAGCAGAGGACAAGGTACTGCGTTTCAGGACTGAGGGCCCTGGACACGGGGAAAGGTGATAGAGAGTGTGTACGGAGCTCTGAGCTATGGCTATAGGCTAGCTGGCTATCAAGACAGGAGTTTTGGCAGGAAAATGAGTACTGAGTCTCAGGGAATGTCAGGTGGGTGCGCTGAGGTGGATAACTGAGGAAGTCAGGGTAGCTAGCTTGGTAGAAAGGTGGTTCTGGGAGAAGATCTTTCCTGTAGCCAATGGCTTGCTGTTTCGGCTGAAAGGCAAGCTCACTGGCTAGCTGGGTGTGTTGGTGGGTTACTGCCTGTAGGAGCTTGTTGATTGGTCAGTTTGGCAGGGTGGGTGGGTGAGTGAGTGGGTGGAGCTCTGGCTGTCTTCATGGGGGAGTGGAACTCCAGAGTTGGCTTGGTGGCTGTGTGGCTGTGCACTGTCACTAAGGACTGCCTGGATGGCTTGGCTGGTGCTGGCGGTTGATGTTGGTGTTGGCTGGTTACTTCATGCCGTCCCTAGGAGGGGTGCGTCACTTGAGTGGGTTGAGTCACTGACGTGATCTTCCTGTCTGAGTTGACGCCCCCCCTTGGGTTGTGCCGTGGCGGAGATCTTTGTGGGCTATACTCGGCCTTGTCTCAGGATGGTAAGTTGGTGGTTGAAGATATCCCTCTAGTGGTGTGGGGGCTGTGCTTTGGCAAAGTGGGTGGGGTAATATCCTTCCTGTTTGGCCCTGTCCGGGGGTATCATCGGATGGGGCCACAGTGTCTCCTGACCCCTCCTGTCTCAGCCTCCAGTATTTATACTGCAGTAGTTTATGAGTCAGTTTAGGGTCAGTTTGTTATATCTGGAGTACTTCTCCTGTCTTATCCGGTGTCCTGTGTGAATTTAAGTATGCTCTCTCTAATCCTCTCTTTCTCTCTTTCTTTCTCTCTCTCGGAGGACCTGAGCCCTAGGACCATGCCTCGGGACTACCTGGCATGATGACTCCTTTCTCCTCCTCCTTTTTCCTCGACAACGTGCTTCAACACCTGCATTGCTTGCTGTTTGGGGTTTTAGGCTGGGTTTCTGTACAGCACTTTGAGATATCAGCTGATGTACGAAGGGCTATATAAATACATTTGATTTGGTTAGGTGTCCACTGGGTTTCTAAGGTCATGTTGGTTGGCTTAGGAGGTGTGCGGTTGTGCATGTTGCTTGGTGTCTGTACCTTCTACAGGGGCTAGCTGGTTGACTTGGCTAGTGCTAGGGTGGGAGTTTGGCTCAGGACCCAGTGGATATTTGGTTCAAGACCAGTGTGCCTACTTGGCTCAGGACTTGTTTGGGTGTTAGGTAGGGATTTAAGTTTAGGATGGGACTGGGTGCCTAAGTATGGGACCTGGCACTGTGTTTCAGGACTGAGGGGCCTGGGATGGGTACAAGGTAAGGAGTGTATAAGAGGGTTTTTGGTGTTTGGGTCAAGATCCAGGTGGGTGTTTGGTTCAGAGACTGGTCTATTTGGATCAGGACCTGGTTGAGTGTTAGATTTAGTTGGGAAATTAGATCAAAACATGGTTGGGTGTTACGTTGAGGACTCAGGTGGGTGTTAGTTGGAGGACCTGGGTGGGGACCCAAGTGGGTGTGTGGATAGTAAGAGGAGGCGATGCTTACCTCCGGACCCAGTTGTTTGGAGGGGGAGGCCTGCGAACAGGGCACTGGGGAGAAGGGACTGAGTGGACTGGTGAGGCTTACTGAGCTCATGGGACTGTCAGGACTATTGGTGCTAAAAGAACCTGATGCTCCACTGGCCACTGCCAGAGAGACAGAGAGAGAGAGATAGAGAGACAGAGTGATAGAGAGACAGAGCGATAGAGAGACAGAGCGATAGAGAGACAGAGAGATAGAGAGACAGACAGATAGAGAGACATAGCGATAGAGAGACAGAGAGACAGAGAGAAAGAGAGACAGAGACAGAGACAGAGACAGAGAGAGAGAGAGAGAGAGAGAGAGAGAGAGAGAGAGATAAAAAGACAGAGAGACAGAGAGACAAAGAGACAGAGAGACAAAGAGACAGAGAGACAAAGAGAGATAGAGAGACAGAGAGACAAAGAGAGATAGAGAGACAGAGAGACAAAGAGAGATAGAGAGATAGAGAGACAGAGAGATAGAGGAGAGGGAGGGAGTTAGAAATGCATGCAGAACACTCTTCTTCAATATACTCCTATTGGTTCATTTATCATCTACTTCAGCTAGAGATTCAGCTACAGTTCAGACAGATAGAAAAAAACATAGCGTAAGTGGAAATTACTGTACAGACCATTCAGAAAGTATTCAGATCCTTTGACTTTTTCCACATTTTGTGAGTTTACAGCCTTATTCTAAAATGGATTAAGTTAAAATGTTTCCTCATCAATTTACACACAACACCCAATAATGACCAAGCGAAAACCGTTTTATAGAAATTTTTGCAAATGTATTAAAAATAAAAAACAGAAATAAATTACTTACATAACTATTCAGACCCTATGCTATAAGACTCGAAAAATTGAGCTCAGGTGCATCCTGTTTCCATTGATCATCCTTAATTAAGATGTTTCTACAACTTGATTGGAGTCCACTTGTGGTATATTCAATTGATTGGACATGATCTGGAAAGGCACACACCTGTCTATATAAGATCCCACAGTTGACAGTGCATGTCAGAGCAAAACAAGCCATGAGGTCGAAGGAATTGCCCGTAGTGCTCCGAGACAAGATTGTGTCAAGGCACAGATCTGAGGAAGTGCACCAAAAAATGTCTGCAGCATTGAAGGTCCCCAAGAACACAGTGGCCTCCATCATTCCTAAATGGAAGAAGTTTGGAACCACCAAGACCATTCGTAGAGCTGGCCGCCCCGGCTAAAATGAGCAATCGGGGAAAAGGGCCTTGGTCAGGGAGGTGACCAAGAACCCGATGGTCACTCTGACAGAGCTCCAGATATCCTCTGTGGAGATAGAAGAACTTTCCAGAAGAACAACCATCTCTGCAGCACTCTACCAATCAGGCCTTTATGGTAGAATGGCCGGGCCGAAGCCCCTCCTTAGTAAAAGGCAAGTGACAGCCTGCTTGGAGTTTGCCAAAAGGCACCTAAAGGACTCACAGACCATGAGAAACAAGATTCTCTGGTCCGATGAAACCAAGATTGAACTCTTTGGCCTGAATGCCAAGCATCAAGTCTGGAGGAAACCTGGTGGTGGCAGCATCATGCTGTGGGGATGTTATTCAGATGCAGGGAGAATAGTCAGGATTGAGTGAAAGATGAACGGAGCAAAGTACAGAGAGATCCTTGATGAAAATCTGCTCCAACAACACAACGAACCTAAGCACACAGCCAAAACAACACAGGAGTGGCTTCCTTCGGGACAAATCTCTGAATGTCCTTCAGTGGCCCAGCCAGAGCCCGGATTTGAACCCAATCTAATATCTTGATCTTCCTGTCTGGGTTGGCCACCCCTCATAGCTTGGTTCCTCTCTAGGTTTCTTCCTAGGTTTTGGCCTTTCTAGGGAGCATGCTTCAACACCTGCATTGCTTGCTGTTTGGGGTTTTAGGCTGGGTTTCTGTACAGCACTTTGAGATATCAGCTGATGTACGAAGGGCTATATAAATAAATTTGATTTGATTTGATCTCTAGAGAGACCTGAAAATAGCTGTGCAGCGATGCTCCCCATCCAACCTGACAGAGCTTGAGAGGATCTGCAGAAAACAATGGGAGAAACTCCACAAATACAGGTGTACCAAGCTTGTAGTGTCATACCCAAGAAGACTCAAGGCTGTAATCGCTGCCAAATGAGCTTCAACAAAGGACTGAGTAAAGAGCCTGAATAATTTGCTAAAATAACATAAAAAGCTGTTTTTGCTTTGCCATTACGGGGTGTTGTGTGTAGATTGATGAGGAAAATAAACATTTGAATCAATTTTATGATAAGGCTGTAACGTAACAAAATGTTGAAAAAGTCAAGGGGTCTGAATACTTTCCAAAAGCACTGCATGTACGACTATACTGTAGTTTATGTTACTGTGAGGTGCATGCATACCCCGGTGTTTGGCTGTGTCTGTGCCTCTGGAAAGGTTGCTCTTGTGGAGTCCCTCCAACACATCTTGAACCCTCCAGAATTCCTTCTGAATGTGTCTGTGGATCATCTCACTCTGATGGAGGAGAGGAGGGGTGGAGTATGTAGAGAAGATGAGGGAAGTAAAGGTGATTGTAGAAGGATAGAGGAGAGAAGAACATTTGAAGTATAATACTGAATAGATGTAATATTGTTAATAACTTGTTGTTATTGTAGTCTTCTATTAGAAAACAAGTCAGGGAGTGATGTAGCAGCAGTTAGGCAGCTATAAGACCAGAGGTAGTGTGAGAGAGTGACACCAGGTAGCCTTATTGTCTAAGAAAACAACAGGGTCATTCTATAACAAAATGTAGCAACAATTTCACAAAGGAAAACCTAAACATGTTTTTTTGTTTATTGGACAAGTTCAGCCCCCCCCCCCCTTCCCGTTTTGGCCCGTTTGCTTCTGTTTCATTCCTAATGAAAACAACCCAGTTTTATTGAGTTGATCACAGACACTGCACTCTTATGGACATTCACTTAACAGTTCACCACTATGAGCCAGGTGAAACTCCATGGAGAGGAGGGGGTGTTTAATGGGGCAGGTTAACTGTACAGTCGTGGCCAAAAGCTTTGAGAATGACACAAATATTAATTTTCACAAAGTCTCCTGCCTCAGTTTGTATAATGGCAATTTGCATATACTCCAGAATGTTATGAATAGTGATCAGATTAATTGCAAAGTCGCTCTTTGGCATGCAAATTAACAGAATCCCCAAAAAACATTTCCACTGCATTTCAGCCCTGCCACAAAAGGACCAGCTGACATCAAGTCAGTGATTCTCTTGTTAACACAGGTGTGAGTTTTGACGAGGACAAGGCTGGAGATCACTCTGTCATGCTGATTGAGTTCGAATAACAGACTGGAAGCTTCAAAAGGAGGGTGGTGCGTGGAATCATTGTTCTTCCTCTGTGAGCCATGGTTACCTGCAAGGAAACACGTGTCGTCATCATTGCTTTGCACAAAAGGGCTTCACAGGCAAGGATATTACTGTCAGTAAGATTGCACCTAAATCAACCATTTATCGGATCATCAAGAACTTCAAGGAGAGCGGTTCAATTGTTGTGAAGAAGCACTGTCTCCGTAAGTTGATTCAGCTGCGGGATCAAGGCACCACCAGCACAGAGCTTGCTCAGGAATGGCAGCAGGCAGGTGTGAGTGCATCTGCATGCACAGTGAGGCAAAGACTTTTGGAGGATGGCCTGGTGTCAAGAAGGGCAGCAAAGAAGCCACTTCTCTCCAGGAAAAACATCAGGGACAGACTGCAAAAGGTACAGGGATTGGACTGCTGAGGACTGGGGTAAAGTGATTTTCTCTGATGAATCCCCTTTCCGATTGTTTGGTAAAATGACTGGAAAAAAGCTTGTCCGGAGAAGACAAGGTGAGCGCTATCATCAGTCCTTTGTCATGCCAACAGTAAAGCATCCTGAGACCATTCATGTGTGGGGTTGCTTCTCAGCCAATGGAGTGGGCTCACTCACAATTCTGCCTAAGAACACAGCCATGAATAAAGAATGGTACCAACACATCCTCCGAGAAGAACTTCTCCCAACCATCCAGGAACAGTTTGGTGACGAACAATGCCTTTTCCAGCATGATGGAGCACCTTGCCATAAGGCAAAAGGAATAACTAAGTGGCTCAAGGAACAAAATATCAATATTTTGGGTCCATGGCCAAGGAAACTCCCCAGACCTTAATCCCATTGAGAACTTGTGGTCAATCCTCAAGAGGCGGGTGGACAAACAAAACCCAGCAAATTCTGACAAACTCCAAGCATTGATTATGCAAGAATGGGCTGCCATCAGTCAGATCAGATGTGGCCCAGAAGCTAATTGGCAGCATGCCAGGGCGGATTGCAGAAGTCTTGAAAAAGTAGGTTCAACACGGCAAATATTGACTCTTCGCATCAACTTCATGTAATTGTCAATAAAAGCCTTTGACACTTTACAAATGCTTGTAATTATACTTCAGTATTCCATAGTAACATCTGACAAAAATATCTAAAGACACTTCAGCAGCAAACGTTGTGAAAATTAATACTTGTGTCATTCTCAAAACCTTTGCCCACGCCTGTACTTTATACATTCTAGATGATATCATTAGAAGTATGATGATAAATAGGACATGATGAAAATGAATGTTTGTGGGAATTTATTGTTGATGAGTGATTCATATTCTGTTTAAATGACTGATTAGGAGGAAAGGTTGGACTCACCTATTAGCAAACTAGGATAACACTGGTAAGTGACTGGAAATTAGCCAACGAACAGCAATAGAAACTTTAAAATGGAACCACACAGGTGTGTTCATGAGCAGGTGAGATTCGAGATTCGAGTTCCATTCTAGTCATTTCCTTTCAAAGCTTCATATTTAGTGTTCGACTGGCGACTGGTTGGAAACAATACGCTACAATAAAACATCAGAAGCTTTAGGTGGGTCATAGATTAAGTGGCCAGTGTACCTGCCCGCCTGTGTTGAGCTGTTCCCACAGGTCTCCATGGATAGCATTGACCTCGTCCTCCAAAGCTTCAAACTCCATCCGACTGGTTGTCAGAACCTGGACAGCAGGGGAGAGAACATACACTCAGAGCCTGGAACACACAATCAGATCCTGGAACACACACTTAAACCCTGGAACTATGAACACTATCAGTGTTTTTCCTAAATCAACAAAGAGGCTTGGGTGGTGGGTGTGGCAATAGGCACAGTTTTTACGCATGAAAAACCCTGACTGTATGCTGAAGCCTCTAGCCTTATAGTCACTTTCTAAAGCAACCATAGAATATTTATCACACTGTAGTAGGAGAGTTGTCCTCTGATGGTGATCAGATCTTATAGATGAGATGTTGTCATATTTTAGATTCATCCCCCATGTAACTTATACAGGATACCTTAAAGGGATCTCCTTGATTTACTTATAGATTATAGATGATATCTAATGGATCACTATGGATTATCATGAATTATCCCTGGCTATGTGTTTTTCTTACGCTGGATGCCTGGGAGAGTTCTCCTCTGATGTTGATGAGCTGGTTCTGCAGTGTCTCCTTCTTCAGCTGTAATTTGTCTGCAGCCATCAGCTGACCCCGGTACAGCTCCATCTCCTGGTGTGTGGCCACCAGCGCACACTCTAGGCTGTCCTGGGAACAGCAGGTAACATCGGACGTGTCAGACCATGGGTTGGCTACTTTTATGGAGTAGGGTGAAGTTGCCCCTAGACACTGACCTTAGGTCAGTTTTGGAGTAGGGCCGGGAAGCTGATCCTACATATTTACCAAGAGTAAACTCCACCCCAGAGCACACTTTTATGTTTACTTTCTTTAGCAGATTTGCATTTTATAGCATTATTCTGGATCGATATGACATAACAGATAGATATTTACGACCTACATTTAATAAGAGAAGCCATGGGACACCTCACATGCCATATTTAAAACGTCACATTGTAAATTGGGGCGGCAGGGTTGCCTAGTGGTTAGAGCATTGGACTAGTAACTGAAAGGTTGCAAGACTGAATCCCCGAGCTGACAAGGTAAACATCTGTTGTTCTGCCCCTGAACAAGGCAGTTAACCCACTGTTTCTTGGCTGTCATTGAAAATAAGAATTTGTTTTTAACTGACTTGCCTAGTTAAATAAAGATAAAAAAGAAACACCATGACAGCTTTGTTTCTGACTGTGTTTTTATTGTCCTTGGACATAATCGGGGGCTCTGGTCTGATCTGTTAAGCATTGAAGACCCAAATTTGCTCCCGAGTGGCGCAGTGGTCTAAGGCACTGCATCTCAGTGCAAGAGTCGTCACTGCAGTCCCTGGCTGCATCTCATCAGGCTGCATCACATCAGGCTGCATCACATCAGGCTGCCCATAGGGCGGTGCACAATTGGCTCAGGTTTGACTGGCGTAGGCTGTCATTGTAAACACTTTTTTTTTCTTAACTGACTTGCCAAGTTAAATAAAAAATACAAATGTAAACATAGACAGAAAACCTCTCTACAATGGTTCAATGAGGACCTCTGGAGGCGAATGAGAGAACAGCATCTTTACTTTGAAAAAACACTGAAGTCTGGTCAGAATGATGACAGATGATGACAGCACTGAGAAATAAGGTGGTAAGGAATATTTGCCAAAGCAGAGCTCTTTCTTAAAGTGATCAATGAAGCAAGAAATGTTAAAGTGATTTGGGAAAATCTTAACAAACCAACAGGGAGAGGACCTGAATATTCAGAAAAACATCCTGAGTGAAAGGTTCATGGGATTCTAATTCAAGACTCCGATTTCATATCCCACCACCTTTAACACTTTTTTTGGTTGACTCTGTCAGGGGACTGGCTCAGAGATTTTCAACCAAGACCGCAGTTCTCACTCCCATAGATAATAATAAAACAATATTCAGAATTCCTGAAATCTCAGCATCAGCAGTGCACAGTATTATTAGCTTCTTCAGGAGCTCTAGAACAAAATATGTATTTGGTCTAGACACTGTATTCCTGATGAGAATATTCTCTGATTGCCCCCATTGTACATGTAGTTAATCTGTCCATCAAATATGGGTTCTTCCCAATGCTTGGAAGTCTTCTGCAGTGATACCTGTTTTAAAATCTGGTGACCCAACACTAGTGGAAAATTACCCAACTATTAGCATTCTTCCAGTGTTCTCAAAAGTAGCTGATAGATGGGTGGCTGATCATCTGACTGATCACCCCAATCAGGGCAACTCCATGCATCAAATGCATACATCAAATGCAATTTGGATTCAGAACTAACCATTCTACCGAAACAGCCAATTGCTATTTTCTGGAGTGTATTCAATCTAAACTCGACATAGATCACCATCAAGTCAGCACTGTGTTTTTTTATCTTAAAAATACCTTTGATACTGTGAATCAGGAGGTCCTCCTATCCAAACTATCCTCCATTAATGTGTCAACTGAAGTCATTAGTTGGATATATTCCTATCTGACAAACAGAAGTCAAAGGGTTCATTTGGGGGTGTCACGAACCTTGCCGAAGACGGTGCCTCTTCCTGTTCGGGCGGTGCTCGGCGGTCGTCGTCGCCGGCCTATTAGCTGCCATCGATTTCCTTTCCGTTTGTTTTTGGTTATTGGGTAATTGGGTACACCTGTTTTGTATTAGGTTTGTTTGTATGGTATTTAAGGGCACTAGGCCTGCTGGGTATTTTGTGCGGGCTTGTTTGTGTTACTCAGTGTTTGATGGTGTGAGTTAATTGTACATTTATTCTCCGGACTATTTTGTCCTGTTGTTTGGACCGGCAACCTATTATACGCCCTGTGTGTTGGCGTGACTGTTTTGTTGCACTGGGGAATAAATTTGAAGGAAAGACTGAACCCTGCTCTCTGCGCCTGATTCCACCCACCACCACTCCTAATTGATCGTAACAGAAGCCCGCACCACCAAATGGAATCAGCAGGAGCAGCGACCACCCCTCTCCCCACTATGGAGGAGCGCGTTCACCACCACACAGCGGTCCTCCATCGGATTGGTACCGCGATGGACCAGATGATGGAGAGGATGGAACGATGGGAGAGGAGTGGCCTACCGACGTCTACCCCAGCCCCCCCACTGCCGACATCACCTACTCCACCTACGTCATCCTCTGGGTCCGGCGCACTGCGTCTCTCCCCCCGAGGGAGTACGATGGAGCGGCGGCTGGGTGCCAGGGATTTTTGCTCCAGCTAGAGCTCTACCTGGCTACCGTGCGTCCGGCTCCCTCGGGTGAGGAGAGTGTGAGCCTCCTCGTCTCCTGTTTAACGGGCAGGGCCCTGGACTGGGCTAACGCGGTCTGGAACAGTCCAGACTCGGCTCGGGACAACTACCTGGAGTTCACCCGCCGTTTCCGAGCTGTGTTCGATCATCCACCAGAGGGTAAAGCGGCGGGTGAGCGACTGTTCCACCTCAGACAGGAGACGAGGAGCGCACAGGAATTCGCGTTGGAGTTTAGGACCCTAGCTGCTGGTGCTGGGTGGAATGACAGGGCCCTGATGGACCATTACCGGTGTAGTCTCCGGGAGGACGTCCGCCGCTCGCTAGCTTGCAGGGACACAACTCTCTCCCTGGATGAACTAATAGACATGTCTATTCGATTGGACAACCTGATAGCTGCCCGCGGGCGTTCAGAAGGGGTCCTGTTAATTCCACCTTCCAGCTCTCCCACTCCCACTCCGATGGAGTTGGGAGGAGCTGCATCTAGGGGGATCAGAGGGGGCTCCTCCTGCTCCTATTGTGGACGGAGAGGACACACTTCGGACCGGTGTTGGAGGAGTCCCTCTGGGAGTCGAGAGGGTCGGCGGAACACTCCTCGGCCACCCCAGGTGAGTAAGCACCAAACTCACCCAGAGCTCCCTGTTGGTCACATGTTTTTGTTAATTTCTTTTCCTGCGTTTTTCCCCTCTCTTCACCATAAGGCGCTAGTCGATTCAGGCGCAGCTGGGAGTTTTATGGATCGTGGACTCGCCCGTAAATTGGGTATTCCGTTAGTACAGATAGACCCACCTGTCCCTGTGCACTCCTTAGATAGCCGACCGTTAGGGTCAGGGTTGGTCAGGGAGGCCACGATTCCGCTGGACATGGTAACGCAGGGGAATCATAGGGAGAGGATCAGTTTCTACCTTATTGATTCACCTGGGTTTCCGGTAGTGTTGGGGGTTCCCTGGCTGGCTATTCACAATCCCCTTATTTCCTGGAAACAGGGGGCTCTTAAGGGGTGGTCAGACGAGTGTTCAGAGAGGTGTATAGGAGTTTCCATCGGTGCCACGACGGTGGAGAGTCCAGACCAGGTTTCCACCGTGCGCATTCCCCCAGAATATGCCGATTTGGCTATCGCCTTTAGTAAGAAGAGGGCGACCAAATTACCACCTCATCGACGGTGGGATTGCGTGATAAACCTCCAGGAGAACGCTGCACTTCCCCGGAGTCATGTGTACCCGCTGTCACAGGAGGAGACGGTGGCTATGGAAACATATGTCACGGAAGCTCTGAGACAGGGGTACATTCGGCCCTCCATGTCACCCGTCTCCTCGAGTTTCTTTTTTGTGAGGAAAAAGGAGGGAGGTCTGCGTCCGTGCATTGATTATCGAGGTCTCAATTCGATCACAGTGGGTTTTAGTTATCCGCTACCTCTCATCGCTACGGCGGTGGAATCATTCCACGGAGCGCGTTTCTTCACAAAACTGGACCTCAGGAGCGCGTATAATCTGGTGCGTATTCGGGGAGGAGACGAGTGGAAAACAGCGTTTAGTACCACATCAGGCCACTATGAGTACCTCGTCATGCCGTATGGGTTGATGAATGCTCCAGCCGTCTTCCAATCCTTTGTAGATGAGATTCTCAGGGACTTGCACAGGCAGGGTGTGGTAGTGTATATCGATGACATCTTGATTTATTCTGCCATACGCGCCGCGCATGTTTCCCTGGTGCGCAGGGTTCTTGGGCGACTGCTGGAGCATGACCTATACGTCAAGGCTGAGAAATGTGTGTTCTCCAAACCAGCCGTTTCCTTCCTGGGTTATCGCATTTCCAGCTCGGGGATGATGATGGAGTGTGACCGCGTTAACGCCGTGCGTAATTGGCCGACTCCGACCACGGTAAAGGAGGTGCAGCGATTTTTAGGGTTTGCCAATTACTACCGGAGGTTTATCCGGGGTTTTGGCCAAGTAGCGGCGCCCATTACCTCACTGCTAAAGGGGGGGCCGGTGCGTCTGCAGTGGTCAGCAGAGGCTGATGGAGCCTTCAACCAGTTGAAGGCACTGTTCACTGGGGCTCCCGTGTTGGCGCATCCGGACCCTTCGTTAGCATTCATAGTGGAGGTGGATGCGTCCGAGGCTGGGGTTGGAGCCGTGCTGTCTCAGCGCTCGGGTACGCCACCGAAGCTCCGTCCCTGCGCTTTCTTTTCTAAGAAGCTGGGTCCGGCGGAGCGGAACTATGATGTGGGGGACCGGGAGTTACTAGCTATGGTAAAAGCCCTGAAGGTGTGGAGACACTGGCTAGAGGGGGCTAAACACCCTTTTCTCATCTGGACTGACCACCGTAATCTGGAGTATATTCGAGAAGCGAGGAGACTGAATCCGCGTCAGGCTAGGTGGGCCATGTTCTTTACACGTTTTAGATTTACGATCTCTTACAGACCAGGTTCCCTCAACACTAAGGCCGACGCGCTGTCCCGTCTCTATGACACCGGGGACCGGGCCATCGAACCCACTCCCATCCTTCCAGCCTCTCGGCTGGTGGCCCCAGTGGTATGGGAGGTGGACGCGGACATCGAGCGAGCGTTGAGGGTTGAACCTGCGCCTACAGTTGGTGGTTGAAGATATCCCTCTAGTGGTGTGGGGGCTGTGCTTTGGCAAAGTGGGTGGGGTTATATCCTTCCTGTTTGGCCCTGTCCGGGGGTGTCCTCGGATGGGGCCACAGTGTCTCCTGACCCCTCCTGTCTCAGCCTCCAGTATTTATGCTGCAGTAGTTTATGTGTCGGGGGGCTGGGGTCAGTTTGTTATATCTGGAGTACTTCTCCTGTCCTATTCGGTGTCCTGTGTGAATCTAAGTGTGCGTTCTCTAATTCTCTCCTTCTCTCTTTCTTTCTCTCTCTCGGAGGACCTGAGCCCTAGGACCATGCCCCAGGACTACCTGACATGATGACTCCTTGCTGTCCCCAGTCCACCTGGCCATGCTGCTGTTCCAGTTTCAACTGACCTGAGCCCTAGGACCATGCCCCAGGACTACCTGACATGATGACTCCTTGCTGTCCCCAGTCTACCTGGCCATGCTGCTGCTCCAGTTTCAACTTCCACCTGACTGTGCTGCTGCTCTAGTTTCAACTGTTCTGCCTTATTATTATTCGACCATGCTGGTCATTTATGAACATTGAACATCTTGACCATGTTCTGTTATAATCTCCACCCGGCACAGCCAGAAGAGGACTGGCCACCCCACATAGCCTGGTTCCTCTCTAGGTTTCTTCCTAGGTATTGGCCTTTCTAGGGAGTTTTTCCTAGCCACTGTGCTTCTCCACCTGCATTGCTTGCTGTTTGGGGTTTTAGGCTGGGTTTCTGTACAGCACTTTGAGATATCAGCTGATGTACGAAGGGCTATATAAATAAATTTGATTTGATTTGATTTGATTTACACAGTGTCCGACTGGTAGAAGTTACGTACCGCTTGGTGTAAGTTGATTCGGTGGGCCCACACACTACCGTCTGCGGGTCATCCGGGGATTGATAGGACGGTGCGGGGTCTTAGGGGGAAATACTGGTGGCCCACTTTAGCTAGGGATGTGAGGCTCTATGTCTCTTCCTGTTCGGTATGCGCCCAGAGTAAGGCTCCTAGGCACCTTCCTCGAGGGAAGTTACAGCCCCTCCCGGTTCCACAACGGCCATGGTCCCATCTCTCGGTAGATTTCCTTACTGATCTTCCCCCATCTCATTGGAACACTACCGTTCTGGTCGTTGTGGATCGGTTTTCTAAGTCCTGCCGTCTCCTCCCATTGCCTGGTCTCCCTACGGCCCTACAGACTGCAGAGGCTCTATTTACCCACGTCTTCCGGCACTATGGGGTTCCAGAGGATATCGTCTCCGATCGGGGTCCCCAGTTCACGTCTCGGGTTTGGAAGGCGTTTATGGAGCGTCTGGGGATCTCGGTCAGCCTTACCTCTGGTTATCACCCCGAAAGTAATGGGCAGGTGGAGAGAGTAAACCAGGAAGTGGGCAGGTTTCTGAGGTCGTATTGCCAGGACCGGCCAGGAGAATGGGCGAGGTACGTCCCATGGGCAGAGTTGGCCCAGAACTCTCTTCGACATTCGTCCACGAATATGTCGCCATTCGAATGCGTACTGGGCTACCAGCCGGTCCTGGCTCCGTGGCATCAGAGTCAGACCGAGGCTCCTGCGGTGGAGGAGTGGGTACAGCGCTGGCGGGCAGTCCAGGATTCTCTCAGGCAGGCCAGTGAACGGCAGAAGAGAGACGCTGACCGCCACCGCAGCGAGGCCCCGGTGTTCGCACCAGGGGACAGGGTCTGGCTCTCGACCCGAAACCTGCCCCTCCGCCTGCCCTGCCGGAAGCTGGGGCCGCAGTGTGTGGGGCCATTTAAAGTCCTGAGGAGGATAAACGAGGTGTGTTATAGATTGCAACTTCCCTCTTATTATCGTATTAACCCCTCGTTTCATGTGTCTCTACTCAGGCCGGTGGTAGCTGGTCCCCTACAAGACAGTGAGGTACCGGAGGTCCCTCCACCCCCTCTGGACATCGAGGGGTCCCCGGCGTACACAGTACGAGCTATTCTGGACTCGAGACGCCGGGTGAGGGGCCTGCAGTACCTCGTGGACTGGGAGGGGTACGGTCCGGAGGAGAGGTGCTGGGTACCGGGGAGGGACATTTTAGATCCTTCCCTCTTGAGGGATTTCCATCGCCTCCACCCGGATCGCCCTGCGCCTCGTCCTCCGGGTCGTCCTCGAGGCCGGGGTCAGCGCGCTGCGGGAGCCGCGCGTCGGGGGGGGGGGGTACTGTCACGAACCTTGCCGAAGACGGTGCCTCTTCCTGTTCGGGCGGTGCTCGGCGGTCGTCGTCGGCAGCCTATTAGCTGCCATCGATTTCCTTTCTGTTTGTTTTTGGTTATTGGGTAATTGGGTACACTAGCCACTCTAACTATTTAACTATGCCACTTGGTTTACATACTCATCTCATATGTATATACTGTACTCGATATCATCTACTGTATCTTGCCTATGCTGCTCTGTACCATCACTCATTCATATATCCTTATGTACATATTCTTTATCCCCTTACACTGTGTATAAGACAGTAGTTTTTTTTGGAATTGTTAGTTAGATTACTTGTTCGTTATTACTGCATTGTCGGAACTAGAAGCACAAGCATTTCGCTACACTCGCATTAACATCTGCTAACCATGTGTATGTGACAAATAAATTTGATTTGATTTACACCTGTTTTGTATTAGGTTTGTTTGTATGGTATTTAAGGGCACTAGGCCTGCTGGGTATTTTGTGCGGGCTTGTTTGTGTTACTCAGTGTTTGATGGTGTGAGTTAATTGTACATTTATTCTCCGGACTATTTTGTCCTGTTGTTTGGACCGGCAACCTATTATACGCCCTGTGTGTTGGCGTGACTGTTTTGTTGCACTGGGGAATAAATTTGAAGGAAAGACTGAACCCTGCTCTCTGCGCCTGATTCCACCCACCACCACTCCTAATTGATCGTAACAGGGGGACACTCAGTCGGACTCTCTTTACTATAACATTGGGGTCCCACAAGGGTCAATATTAGGCCCCCTTCTGTTTACCATCTATATAAATGATCTCCCACTTGCTTACCCACAAGTTAACATACAGATGTATGCAGATAATACAGTTCTGTATGTACACTCAGAAAAATAGACAACTAGTTGTTAACAACTAGCTATGTTACATGTTTCTAAATTAATGACTAATTCTTGCCTGCATTTGTATTTGTATTTAGAGGTCAAAGGGTTCAAATGTAATTTTAACAAATCGACAAGACTGTATATACTTCTCTAAGAAATCAATTGATTCTTCCCAACTAGCTGTTCTTGTTAATGGGGAGAATCTGAAAGTTGTGTCTAACTTAATGTATCTTGGCATCATTTTGGACTCCAACTTGACATTTAAGAAACATGTGAAGGTAATTAACACTGTCAAGATTGGATTATTCAACTTTAGGTTTGTAAGACCTTTCCTTCCTCTGGAGAACGCCAAACTATCCATGCATGCTGTGATCTTCTCACACCTGAGATATTGCCTCACATGCTGGTCACAAGCAGGAGCTACTATTCTGAAACCAATTGAATCACTCTACAAACAAGCACTTAAGAGTTTTGATAACAAACCAAACATTTGTCACCTTTGTCATATAATTTACAAACATAATTTATTTAGTCAGGATAGTTTAAGCATTATGTCGATGCAAGCCTGGTCTTTAACATCCTGCATGTTCTTGCCCCTCCACCCCTAAACTGGCATATCATGCTCAAGGAAAGCCCCTCCACCCCTATACCGGCATATCATGCTCAAGGAAAGCCCCTCCACACCTAAACTGGCATATCATGCTCAAGGAAAGCCCCTCCACACCTAAACTGGCATATCATGCTCAAGGAAAGCCCCTCCAGGATAACAAGAACAGTAACTCAAGGGGGTTGCATTGTCCCTTTTCAACACAGTAAAATTGGTAAATCTGCCTTCTCTGTTAGAGCTACAATATACTGGAATACTGGAATGCAATGCCCATGGACTTGAGAAGTTGCACTGATTGTTGCTCAAATCTATCCAAACCAGTACGTACACGAGTTATCTGTGGTTCCTCATGTAAGATAACAGTTGAGGTTGTTGTTGTTAGAATGATATATTGTTGAATGTAATGTATTTGTATGTTGTATTGTTTTAGTGAGTATTTGTATAGTGGCTGTGTAGGCCCTTACCTGCCCATTGACGACAGGTGCAAATGAGCTTTTGGCTAACCTTGGCACATTTACATGGATTTTGTATTATTGTAATATTGATGTTGATTAATGTGCATTGTCCCTTATAAATAAATAAATACAATACATTTCGTAAAAGGATATACTAATAGACATGCGGTGTCTTCAGCTGGACTCGCCTGGACTTTGAAATGTTTAGAATCCTGGAGCTGGCAGAGTATTAGGGGAAGATTTTAGTGGTAAAACTTCTCTATCTACCTTGTCCATCCTCAGCCTGTGGACCACTGCTTCCTGGTCCTTTAGAATCCTGTTCTGTTCACACAGACGACCCAGAAGTTTCTAGAGAGAGAGAGAGAGCGAGTAAGGTGGCTGAAGGTTGAGGTGGCTGAAGGTTGAGGCTGTTTATGGGATGGTTTGATGGAGGGACAGGGCCTTACGCTGGTCTCCATCTCGTTGAGTTTCAGTGTAGGGTGCAGCTCCCTGTAGGGGTCATGGAATGGAGGCACCTGGGAAAACAGAGACAGGATTCTTAATACTTACATTATATCAACAAGATCCTAATCAAACTAATCCTTCGTGGACCAATGGTTTGTAAAACAACACGCACATCATTTTACAGAAGGCTTCAGTGAGCCATACAGTAGGAATGGCCCAGACTCACCCAGTTGTAAACAACATTTTACAGAAGGCTTCAGTGGGACATACAGTAGTAATGGCCCAGACTCACCCAGTTGTAAACAACATTTTACAGAAGGCTTCAGTGGGCCATACAGTAGTAATGGCCCAGACTCACCCAGTTGTAAACAACATTTTACAGAAAGCTTCAGTGGGCCATACAGTAGTAATGGCCCAGACTCACCCAGTTGTAAACAACACACACATCGTTTTACAGAAGGCTTCAGTGAGCCATACAGTAGGAATGGCCCAGACCCACCCAGTTGTAAACAACATTTTATCAATGGCGTAGCACAGAACAGAACTAGTAATAACAACACCATACCATGTGCGTAGTACATGCAGAGTATATCACTACTTCAGAGTACAGTACATATCACATCGGTATTAATACTGAACAAATAAGATAATGACAAAAAAAGAACAAACAAAAAACCATATAAATCTGTGTTGTTTACAGTATAGAGCAGAGAGCACCGATAGGGCAGGGTTCCCCAACTGACGGTCCGCTGGCCTGAATTTAGCCTGCGGGTGATTTTATTTGCCCCCCACCCCCCAAGTTTTCTGCATATTTTATTTGGCCCCCCAATTTTTTTTATTTTTTAATGTTGGACATAAAAGACGAAAGACACCAGTAAATCAGCTCCAAGTGATTTTAATTTGGGATTTTTTTGATGTTTTACAACTTTTTCTCCCCAATTGGTAGTTACAATCTAGTCCCATCACTGCAACTCCCCTACGGACTCGGGAGAGACGAAGGTCATGCATCCTCCTAAACACAACCCTGCCAAGCCACACTGCTTCTTGACACACTGCTCACTTAACCCAGCCACACCAATGTGTTGGAGGAAACACAGTCCAGCTGGCGACAGAAGTCAGTTTGCCAGCACCCGGTACGCCACAAGAGCGCAATGGGACAAGGAAATCCCAGCCGGCTGAACCCTCCCCTATCCCGGACAACGCTGGTCCAGTTGTGCACCGCCTCATGGTTCTCCCGGTCACAGCTTGCTGTGACACAGCCTGGGATCAAACCCAGGTCTGTAGTGACATCTCAAGCACTGCGATGCAGTGCCATAGACCGCTGTGCCACTCGGGAGGCCCTGGAAATCTGATCAAATGTATTCCTACACATTTGGGCTTCTTGCAGTCAGTTTGCATTATACTTATTATTTGTAATTACGTTCCGGCCCCCTAACGATCCGCTCAAGAAATAATCGACCCGCTGGAATGCTTACCCCCTCTGTCAAAATGTCAAAGGTCATATCCAGGTCATCTATTTCAGTTTTCCCAACCCTGGTCCTCGAGTACACACAACAGTACACATTTTTATTATATCCCTGGACAAGCACACCTGATTCAACTTGTCAACTAATCATCAAGCCCTCAATGAGTTGAATGAGGTTTGTATGTCAAGGGCTACAACGAAACTGTGTTTTGTTGGGGGTACTCGAGGACCAAGTTCGGGAAACACTGATCTATGTCCTTATGGGGGACTGTGATTGGATGGTATATGAAGGAGGATATGACATCACAGTGGAGAAAGAGGGGTACAACAAAGAGGGAGGGTGGTTGGGGATGTTGTAAAGCACTGACACACTATTAAGCTACAGCACAAGACAGGATATGACATAGAACACAGATGGAAAGACAAAGAAACATAAAGCACTGTGAAGCAACATGGAGAACTAAAATCGCAAATGAATTGGTAAGACAAAGAAAGCAAAAGCCAGTTCTGTGGATAGAGCCTAGCATCTAAAAGCCACATGCTAGAATAGGGGTGTGTAGGCTTGGGCTGTGGGAGCTTGTGGGAGTGGGAGGGGAAAATCCTTAACAGCTTCTACTCCCAAGCCATAAGATTGATGAACAATTAATCAAATGGCCACCTGGACTATTTACATTGACCCCTCCACCCCCATTTGTTTTTACACTGCTTCTACACGCTGTTTATTATCTATGCATAGTCACTTCACCCCTACCTACATGTACAAATGACCTCAACTATCCTGTACCCCCACACATTGACTCGGTACCGGTACCTCCTGTATATAGCCTCGTTAGTGTTATTTTATTGTGTTACTTTTTATAATTTTTTGCTTTAGGTTATTTATTAAAATCTTTTCTTAGCTCTTTCTTGAACTGCATTGTTGTTTTTATTTTTTTTACCTTTATTTAACTAGGCAAGTCAGTTAAAGACAAATTCTTATTTACAATGACGGCCTCCCCCGGCCAAACCCTCCCCTAACCCAGACAATAGTGCACCGCCCTATGAGACCTATTCGGCGCATGTGACAAATAAAGTTTTATTCAATTTGATTTGATTCTGTCTAGACTACACCTGAGCCCCACACCCTAAATCACTAGTGACTAGAAAAGCCCTGAAGAGGGCAGTAGTTGACCTCTGCGGAAAGAGAGAGCCTGCACAAGGAGTTCTGATACCAGAAACCATGTGACTACAAGGCAAACAACCTGTGCTACAATGATACAGACATCTTGGAAACGCATATTAGGGGGAGGGGAATATTGTGAGGGTATAGGTCATGGTTAGAAACATTATTTGTATTTCCATGATGACTCATGCGAAAAGTTGAAAGGCTTTAGGTGGGTCCCAGTGGAAAGAAAATAATTTGGGGACCACTGTGGGGCCTGTGGGTCTTGCTGAAACCTGCCTCTCTCTCTTGTGAGAAGAGATTTGCTCTAGAGGAGGATCGCTTCACCATTCTGGTTACCATGCCGATAAGGTGATCTCCACAGCTCACCTGGGGCGAAACACACTATCCATCATTCTCCTGGTTGTCACAGTAAAGACAGGAGCTTGGCCGCAGTAACAGTCCCTGACTAGTGTGGTTCTATTCTAATTTGAATTTGAGAATCAAATTGGTTAAATCGAAGACACAACTTTCTGTTTGTGTTTAATGTTGAACAAAGAGTTCCCGTACTTGTAGATCTGATGGGGTGTGTATACTGCATTACCAGAGACTGGTCATTACCATAAGGTGTAAGCAGTCTGTGACAGTGAGACAGGGGAGAGAGGGTAATAGTGGGAGTGAATCTGGAATGTGGTTGTGAGAAACAACAGGTTTTTAGCAGGTAGCAGTGTGGACAACATGGACAATACATCTTCCACACGACAATACATCTGAATGGGGCGGCAGGGTAGCCTAGTGGTTAGAGCATTGGACTAGTAACCGAAAGGTTGCAAGATCAAATCCCCAAGGTACAAAATCTGTCGTTCTGCCCCTGAACAGGCAGTTAACCCACTGTTCCTAGGCCGTCATTGAAAATAAGAATTTGTTCTTAACTGACTTGCCTAGTAAAATAAAGGTTAAAGTTTTTTTTTTAAAGTGCTTTGGCAAACATCACACAAATGCTGTCAACCACACTTTGTGAGGGGTTTAGTGTAACCAACAGTATATGGGTGATCCAAATGTAATTATTCTCATTCCCCAACAAATTATTCTCAAGACGTCTAGACTCTTACCTTCCCCTCTGTTCTCAGTAGCTACAGTGCCGCTGGAAAGTATTCAGACCACTTGACATTACCACATTTTGTTATGTTACAGCCTGATTCTAAAATGTATTACATTTATTTTAAATCCTCAGAAATCTGCATAAAAACCCCACAATGAAAAAGCGAAAACAGAAATACCTTATTTACATAAGTATTCAGAATGTTTCCATTGTTCATCCTTGAGATGTTTCTACAACTTGATTGGAGTCCACCTGTGGTAAATTCAATTAATTGGACATGATTTGGAAAGGCACACACCTGTCTATATAAGGTCCTGTAGTTGACAGCGCATGTCAGAGCAAAAACCAAGCTATGAGATCAAAGTAATTGTCCGCAGAGCTCCGAGACAGCATTGAATCAAGGAATACATCTGGGGAAGGGAACCAAAAAATTTATGTAGCATTGAAGGTCCCCAAGAACACAGTGGCCCTCCATCATTCTTAAATGGAAAAAGGTTGGAAGCACCGAGACTCTTCCAGGAGCTGGCCAACTGGCCACCCAGCAAAACTGGGCAATCAAAGGAGAAGGGCCTTGGTTGGGGAGCTGACCAAGAACCCGCTGGTCACTCTGACAGAGCTCTAGAATTCCTCTGTGGAGATGGGAGAACCTTCCAGAACGATAAAGGACAACCATCTCTGCAGCACTCCACCAATCGGGCCTTTAAGGTGGCCAGGCGGAAGCCACTCCTCAGTAAAAGGCACATGACAGCCCGCTTGGAGTTTGCCAAAGGCACTTAAACACTCTCAGATCATGAGAAACAAGATTCTCTGGTCTGATAAAATAAATATTGATCTCTTTGGCCTGAATGCCAAGAGTCACGTATGGAAGAAACCTGTCACCATCCATACAGTGAAGCATGGTGGTGGCAGCATCATGCTGTGGGGATGTTTTTCAGCGGCAGGGACTGGGAGACCAGTCAGGATCCAGGCAAAGATGAACGGAGCAAAGTACAGAGAGATCCTTGATGAAAACCTGCTCCAAAGCCCTCAGGTCCTCAGACTGGGGCGACGGTTCACCTTCCAACAGGACAACGACCCTAAGCAGACTGCCAAGACAACACAGGAGTGGCTTTGGGACAAGTCTCTGACTGTCCTTGAGTGGCCCAGCCAGAGCCCAGACTTGAACCCAATCGAACATCTCTGGAGAGACCTGGAAATAGCTGTGCAGCAACACTCCCCATCCTGCATGACAGAGCTTGAGAGGATCTGCAGAGAAGAATCTGAGAAACTCCCCAAAAACAGGTGAGCCAAGCTTGTAGCGTCACACCCAAGACGCTACAAGACACTATCAATGCTCTAATCGCTGTCAAAGGTGCTTCAAAAAAGTACTGTGTAAAGGGTCTGAATACTTATGTAAATCGCACAATCCTGTTTTTTTTTTTATTAAAAAATGTGCTAAAATTTCTAAAAGACCTGCTTTTGCTTTATCATTACGGGGTATTGTGTGTAGATTGATGAGAAAAAAAAACATTTCAATCAATTTTAGAATAAGGCTGTAACGTAACAAAATGTGGAAAAAGTCAAAGTCTGAATACTTTCCGAAGGCACTGAAAGTTACCAAGCTTTCCCACTGGGTACAAACTAGTTGAATCAACGTTGTTTCCAAGTCAATTGTTAGTTACCTAGCTTTTACAATGTATTGTGACATAGCACGTATGTGTAAAATACATTGGATTTTGTTTGGTGTGTTAGTGTTCATGTGCATGAGTAGAGGTAGTGGTAGAGCTGTGCTCAGAGATGCCTACGGCACATACCTGTTGATCGAGGTACTCCAGGTTTCTCTGGAGCTGCAAGTCTAAAATGCCCTCCTGATACAAGCAGCAGCAGTGACAGCAGCAGTGACAAGGACGAGGACAGTACCAGTACCAGAGAAACCAGTGAAACCAGTAGCAACAGCATCAGTGGCACCAGCAGACGCAGAGACATAAACAAAGAGTACAAGGAGAGAGAGTTGTGTATGTAGAGAAAAAGAGAGAGTAACAGAGACAGAAATAAAGAAAGAGACAGACAGAGAAAGAGAGGGTGAAAGAGTGACAGAGACAAAACAAAAGATAGGCAGAAAGAGAGAAGACAGAAAGAGAGAAGACAGAAAGAGAGGACAGACATATGAACTCACACCAGATACAGCAGTGAAGCACAGCTATAACATACCTTTAGAGACACTGCTGATCTTATTTTAAGCACAGGTAGCTGTCGAGGACAATTTTCCCACTAAGCTCGTGTAGGTGTGTGTGAGGGCTGTAGTCAAGTGTCTCACAAACTTGACATTGGACTCATTGGTCTGTGTCTCTTGATAGTGTAACACGCTTTGGGAGGACATACCATTTTGCTGTGGAGAGAGGGGGAGGCAGGGTAGTTGTAGTGGTACATTCCTTGGCTTAGCGACCTCCTGTCTCCAGGGTAATCATACTGAAATAAGAGAAATAACCGGGATGTTCTATGATCACTGGGCTAGCAACACAAAGAAAATCTTCACAAATTACACATCTTTACAATCACTTTGGCACTCATTTCAGAACCTTGATGTCATTTTTCAAAACTCAAGACACAGAACTCACATCCGATGATCAAAATGCACATTTTTCAAAACTCTAACACTTTTTCCAATTGCTTGGAAACAATACACATAAAGCTAAGATCATTTGTTCATTGAACTAAAATCACCTGTTCAAAATGACACAACTTAACCTCAGTGTTACCATTTCAAAATGCAATTCACACATTACATCTGAAATGACTGTCTATTCATTTCATTACAATGATCTAACTATCAATTGATACAACTGCTCAAAATGATAAGTAAATGTTGCATTACTCTTAATGCATAGTTTTATGGAAACTGATGAACAATATTCCATGTTTAGATCATGAAAGTTTCAGGATAACAAGATCCATTGACACCAATTACCGTGGAACATGAACCAATTGGACGATATTATCTATGGATGTAATGTTTCATCATCATTCTTTATCAGACACTGTTTCTATGTCCCATGTACCACTTTCCCGAACCATGTTTTCAGATTTGACATTACTGACATTTGACAGTGCACTCACCGGCCACTTAATTAGGTACACCTATCTAGTACTGGCTAGGACCCCCTTTTGCCTCCACAACAGCCTGAATTATTCAGTGTTGTACGGTAAGAGATACCCTTCTCCACACCATTGTTTTAAAACGGCTGTTATTTGAGCATGTGGCCTTTCTGTTAGCTTGAATGAGTCTGGACAGTCTCCTCTGACCTCTCTCATTAACAAGGTGTTTTTGCCCACAGAACTGCTGCTCACTGAATGTGTTGTGTTTATCGCACCATTCTCTGTAAACTCTAGAGACTGTAGTGCGTTAAAAAAAATCAGGAGGGCAGCTGCTTCTGAGATGCTGGAACTACCATGTGTGGCACCAACAATCATACCACGGTCAAAGTTGCTGAGATTACGCATCTTGCCCGTTCTAATGTTTGGTCGAACAACAACTAAAGCTCTCTACTCTATATACTCTATATGTTGAGTTGCAGGCAGCCACATGATTCTCTGTTCAAAGGAGCAGGCTATTTGCATTAACACGCAAGTGGCCAGTGAGTGTATGTATGCAGGCCCTTGTAATTGCTTTTTCAATACTGACAACTCGTTACTGATGATTGATTTCACATTGTGGTACGAGTATATAGTGAAATGAGTGGTATCCACCTACCACAACATAGCGATAACAAGGAGCCGGCAGGTGATCCAGGTCACAACAGAGGTCAAGCAGTGGGAGGAGGAAGACCAGGAAGATGTATTGGTCAAACAAATGTCAGGGGACAAGCACCCCTTCTGAGAGGTGGTCGTGGGCATCGTTTGAGAGGTGTGGGGGAACGTGGTAGAGGACAAGGCCAGGGACCAAGACAGCGGCAGCAACAGCAAAGAGTGTCCAATTAAATCCAAGCAATAGTTGTAGACCATGTCGTAAATCATGGCATGACAATGACTGAGGCAGCTACAATGATTCAACCGAACCTCAGAAGATCATCCGTGGCCTCAATCATCAGAACTTTCCACAATGAGAACCAGTAAGTCTTCAGAATGCATTAAACATTAGGCTACTCTCAATTGTCAAATGACTGTATACGACATGCCAATGTGTACCACAGAGTAGGTGATGTGACTAAATGTGTACTTACTGTAATTTTCCCTGCAGAATTGAGACTAGGCCAAATAGGGGACGCAGAGGCAGAATTCTGACTGACCAACAAGAGCGGGCTGTGGTCAATTTGGTTCAGGCCAGAAATGATATTCACCTAACAGAAATTCAGCAGCACATCTTGGACAATAACAACATGTTCAATAATGTGGAAGCCATAAGTTTGCCGACTATTGTACGCATGCTGAAAAGGCACCAGGCGTTCTCTCTACTAGTCCTTTTACAGTGATGTATTTATGAAACATCACATATTTGGTACTAGAATATTTAATGATTGTACAAACAACTACACAGTGAAACTATCAGTATATTGTGTGTGGGTGATCTAAATGAATGTTCCTATGGTATTTCATGATAAACAAGATATTTGAAAAAATTATACTGCATGTGCAAGGTTTCTTTAAAGATATGAATGCACAATGCAATGTTTTGAACATTGGGCAGCCTGTGTTACAAGTGATGACCGCTTTTGAGTTTTGTGTCTAGAGTTTTGAAAAATGACCTCAAGGATCGGAAATTTGTGCCAAAGTGATTGTAGAAAATTGTAACACATCTACCATCTGGTCTTTTTCCCAAAAAATGATCGTCAGGCATAACAAACATACCCTGACAAAGCGCGCACACACACACACACCCTCTCCCCCCTCTCACCTTGGGTGAGCTCAGTGATCTCCTCAGTCCGTACACAGAGGGGTCAGCGTAGATCACATCCTCCTGTAGCCTGCTTGGTCCTCTGTCAAACCGGGCCGAGGGTGAGCGGATGGGCGAGGCAAAGCTATGAGGGCCGGGTGAGCAGGGACCACCCGAGGATGGGGAGGGGGACCTGGGGACCGACCTAGACCTGGGCTGAATGGAGAGACGCCTCATGGAGGTCTGGGCTACATCCATCTGGTTGTAATAGGCAGGGCCGGGTGGGGGACCGTATGGGTCTCGAGGGGGCGGGGGTCCGTCCCGTAGTGAGCATCTCTTGTCCTCGTTGGTCCAGCGAGGGGGGGCCAGGCGGTCGTAGCCCACGGCTGACACAGAGCAGATGCTGTCAGGGCGTACGCCCAAGGGGTAGAGGGGGTACTGCTCCACGTAGCCCGGACCACCCACCACGCTACCGTAGACGCTGTAGTAGTCAGCTGGAACACCCCGGTTCCCTGTGTAGTAAGGGGAGGTACTGGGGGAAGATAAAGAGAGAGACAGAAAGATGGTTGAAGGGAGACGTGGTTGTAGACACACAAAAACAGCTCTCTTACTCATCCTCTCTCCCATCCCCTCCTCTCTCTCGCTCTCTCTCCTGCTCTCTTTTTCTCTCTCTTTCCTCTCGCTCCCATCCCTCTCTCTCGCTCCCTCTTTCTCTCTCTCTCACCTGTTCATGTCCTCCTGTACAGCCATGACTCTGCGCTGGTTGACCCACTGCTGTAGCTGGGTCATGGAGCTCTTCCTCTGGGCCTGTCTCTCAGGGTTCGTCCGTGGCACAAAGCCCCGTCTCAGCACCACATTCTCAGGCTGCTCCTTCACCTCCCTCCGCTCTATCATCCCTCCCTCTGGAGGTCCCTGGAGCGGCCGCCCGTTACCCTGGGGGGGTCCGTTTGGGGGACCGTAGGGGCCAAACCCATTGGGCTGGTGATGAGGATGGTGTGCACCCCCAGGTCCAGGCCCTCCTGTCCTCTCTCCCTCCATCCTCCCCTCCTGCTCTGAGTTGCTGGTGGAGGGAAGGGGCGTTTCCATGGTATCGACCCCGTTGACCTTGTGATGGGCGGGTTTTCGTGGTCCGGGCTCTGGGTCTTGGAAGTCCGTCGTCTGGCTGTTGTCCTCGATGTATGTGTGTGTGTGGGTGTGTGGTTCAGGTCCTTTGGTTACCAAGGTGTTACCATGGAGTTCCGCTGTGGGTGTGGTGGCCTCTGAGTTGGTGGTCCTGTGAGGAAGGGAGAGAGTTAGCGTGTGTGTGTGTGTGTGTTTGTATGTGTGTATTTGAACGTGTATTTGTATTTTAATATGGATCCCCAATGGTAGATGCCAAGGCAGCAGCTACTCTGGGTTCCAGCAAGAATTAAGCCAGTAATATACATTATAATATTTTTATTTTAACATGAAAATACATTTTTCAACAGATCTTACAATACATTAAGTGGTTGTGTGTGTGTGTGTGTGTGTGTGTGCATGCTTGTGTGTGTGTGTATGTGTGTGTGCGTGCGTGCATGAGTGTGTGCTTGTGTGTGTGTGTGCGTGCTTACGTGTGTGTGTGTGTGTGTGCATGCTTGTGTGTGTGTGTGCGTGCTTATGTGTGTGTGTGTGCGTGTGTGCGTGCGTGCGTGCTTGTGTGTGTGTGCATGCTTATGTGTGTGTGTGTGCGTGTGTGCGTGCGTGCTTGTGTGTGTGTGCTTATGTGTGTGTGTGTGTGTGTGTGTATGTGTGTGTGTGTGTGTGTGCGCATGCTTGCCTACGTGTGTATGAGTTTGTGCATGCGTGTGTGTGCTTACGTGTGTGCTTGGATGCTTGTTCACGTGTGTGTGTTTGCGTGCCTGTGTTTGCATGCTTACGTGTGTGTGTGTGCATGCTTGCTTACGTGCGTGTGTGCGTGCGTGTGTGTGTTTGTGTGTGTGTGTGTGTGTGTGAGTGCGTGCTTGCTTGCTTGCTTACGTGTGTGCGTGCGTGTGTGCTTGTACACTATGTGTGCATACCTCCATGAAGGGAGTATGTGGACTGCCTCGTTCATGGCGTCGACCCACTCCTCCTGTTCCTCAGCAGTCTCAGCGCTGAAGTAGTATGTGCGTGTTCCTGCGTGTTCAGCCTGCATACAGAACACAATGTGGCCCTTAATCTCACCTTCCTCCTCTTCCTCGTACCAAACCTGTAATAGACAGACAGAGAGGAGACACAGTGTTAGCCAGAGCCTTCCTCAATATGAAACATCATCATCATCACATACTGTGCTGTGATGCAAAAAAACATACACAGGTCTCAAACACATGCATGTATTTTAATGTTGCATTGAATAATTGTCAATGATCAACAAATACAGCTTGACTAGTACACAGCTTGACTAATAAACAGCTTGACTAGTAAACAGCTTGACTAGTACACAGCTTGACTAATACACATCATGACTAGTACACAGCTTGACTAATACACAGCTTGACTAGTACACAGCTTGACTAATAAACAGCTTGACTAGTACACAGCTTGACTAATACACATCATGACTAGTACACAGCTTGACTAATAGACACCATGACTAATAGACAGCTTGACTAATACACAGCTTGACTAGTACACAGCTTGACTAGTATAGTGAAGTAAGATGAAATAGTTGTATTTACATTGACTGATGTATTGGTGAATAGTCACAATATTCAAACCACAGTCAGTTTAGATTACTCAGAATACAGTCCAGGTTAGTTGTGAGTATCCAGCCTTTAGATGGCACTGCAGTTATCAAATCTGTGATGCATTGTGGATAAATTGTGACTGACTGATCTACAAAAAATAATAACTAGTTGTTTATAATGAAAGGTGATTTGTAGATCAGTCAAGTGTGTATTGCCTGCAATGTTGCCTGCAATGTCAAAGCCCAATAATATGTAGTATAAAACCATTGTCCGGATCCACAGACTCTTGACAGTAAAACCAACCAGGTGAATCCAGCATCTCACTCTTTAACAGTTAGTGACCAACACCATGCAGTGAGCAGAGTAAGCATGCAGTTGGGAGAAGGAGAAGAGAAAGGGTGAATAAAGGGTGAAAACTACCTACATGGAACAAGATCATCTGGGTAACTCTACACAGGCACAATGGAAGACAGCTATGCCCGGGAGTCCTCGCAGTTTGGGGAGTGAGGACGGAGAGGAGAAATTGGTGAGGGTCCGAGGTTATAAAGGTGAAAGTTCAGAGGTCAGAGCACTTTAATTGGAGGGGTACGCAGGGGGTTATGGTGGGCAAGGGGTAAGGGTGAGGGTCCTAGAGAGAAAGGTAAGGGTAAGGATCATATTCTAGACAGAAGTAAGGGTAAGGATCATATTCTAGACAGAGGTAAGGGTAAGGATCATATTCTAGACAGAAGTAAGGGTAAGGATCCTATCCTTGACAGAAGTAAGGGTAAGGATCCTATCCTTGACAGAAGTAAGGGTAAGGATCATATCATAGACAGAAGTAAGGGTAAGGATCAAATCATTGACAGAAGTAAGGGTAAGGATCATATCATAGACAGAGGTAAAGGTAAGGATCATATCCTAGACAGAAGTAAGGTTAAGGATCACATCCTAGACAGAAGTAAGGGTAAGGATCATATCATAGACAGAAGTAAGGGTAAGGATCATATCATAGACTGAAGTAAGGGTAAGGATCATATCATAGACAGAAGTAAGGGTAAGGATCATGTCATAGACAGAGGTAAGGGTAAGGATCATATCATAGACAGAGGTAAGGGTAAGGATCATATCATAGACAGAGGTAAAGGTAAGGATCATATCCTAGACAGAGGTAATGGTAAGGATCATATCATAGACAGAGGTAAGGGTAAGGATCATATCATAGACAGAGGTAAAGGTAAGGATCATATCCTAGACAGAGGTAAGGGTAAGGATCATATCATAGACAGAGGTAAGGGTAAGGATCATATCCTAGACAGAGGTAAAAGTAAGGATCATATCATAGACAGAGGTAAGGGTAAGGATCATATCATAGACAGAGGCAAGGGTAAGGATCATATCATAGACAGAGGTAAGGGTAAGGATCATATCATAGACAGAGGTAAAAGTAAGGATCATATCATAGACAGAGGTAAGGGTAAGGATCATATCCTAGACAGAGGTAAAAGTAAGGATCATATCATAGACAGAGGTAAGGGTAAGGATCATATCATAGACAGAGGTAAGGGTAAGGATCATATCCTAGACAGAGGTAAGGGTAAGGATCATATCATAGACAGAGGTAAGGGTAAGGATCATATCCTAGACAGAGGTAAGGGTAAGGATCATATCCTAGACAGAGGTAAAAGTAAGGATCATATCATAGACAGAGGTAAGGGTAAGGATCATATCATAGACAGAGGTAAGGGTAAGGATCATATCCTAGACAGAGGTAAGGGTAAGGATCATATCCTAGACAGAGGTAAAAGTAAGGATCATATCATAGACAGAGGTAAGGGTAAGGATCATATCATAGACAGAGGTAAGGGTAAGGATCATATCCTAGACAGAGGTAAGGGTAAGGATCATATCCTAGACAGAGGTAAGGGTAAGGATCATATCATAGACAGAGGTAAGGGTAAGGATCCTATCCTAGACAGAGGTAAGGGTAAGGATCATATCATAGACAGAGGTAAGGGAAAGGATCCTATCCTAGACAGAGGTAAGGGTGGGGTTCATGTCCTAGACAGAGGTAAGGGTAAGGATCCTATCCTAGACAGAGGTAAGTGTAAGGATCCTAGACAGAAGTAAGGGTAAGGATCATATCATAGACAGAGGTAAGGGTAAGGATCCTATCCTAGACAGAGGTAAGGGTAAGGATCATATCCTAGACAGAGGTAAGGGTGAGGTTCATGTCCTAGACAGAGGTAAGGGTAAGGATCATATCCTAGACAGAGGTAAGGGTGAGGTTCATGTCCTAGACAGAAGTAAGGGTAAGGATCATATCATAGACAGAGGTAAGGGTAAGGATCCTATCCTAGACAGAGGTAAGGGTGAGGTTCATGTCCTAGACAGAGGTAAGGGTAAGGATCCTATCCTAGACACAGCCTCATATTGCTCTGAAACTCAAGGATCCACAAATATCATGCAACAACTGCTATCCTGAAAGAAAAACTGGTTTTAAGGAGAAAATACATCCATTAGCTGTCCTGTCTCTTCCCTGATGTCATTGTGATTGGTAAAATAGCTCACACTCCATTCTAATCTACACAACATCAACATGCAAAGGTAACGTGGGTGATATTTACTGTCATTTCTTTCATCAGTCACATGAGGTCAGTAGAACCATATCAGGTTAAAACTTCTTCTAGGCATCCCGCTAGCAGGACAACTTCCAGTGGAACTGGAGGGCACGCAATTCAAATAAATAATCATAAAAATTATGGATATTAAACATTTAGGTACATATAAGTGTCTTATATCAGTTAAAAGCTTAAATTCTTGTTAATCTAACTGCACTGTCCGATTTACAGTAGCTATTACAGCGCAAACATGCCATGCAATTGTTTGAGGACATCAAAATATTTTTCCACCGGCACAGGTTTCGGAAATTCACAAATAGCGAATAAATATTCACTTACTTTTTGAAAATCTTCCTCTGACTTGTCATCCAAATGGACCCAGCTATAACATGTAGTGTCGTTTTGTTAGATAAAATTCTTCTTTATATCCCAAAAAGTTGAGTTGGCGCCATTGATTTGAGTAATCCACTCGTTCAACATGCAGAGAAAGTAACCCTTAAACTTTCTTTCAACAAGTCTATTTCTATTTTCTCCTCAGATACCCTAAAATGTAATAAAACGATATGTTTTTTTTGTGTGAAGTATGTTCAATAGGAAACCGATTTTGGCAGGTGTGTCCTATCTTCATGGCGACGTTGTACTAAAATTGATATTTCTTAATCATTTTGGAAGTTACAAGCCTGAAACCTTGAACACAGACTGTTGACACCCTGTGGAAGCCATAGGAATTGCATCCTGGGAGCTAATTTTCAGTATGCCCTTATACTTGCCATTGTAAGAGCATGGTCTCTCAACATAAAAAAAGATTCAGGTTGGTTTTTCTTTGGATTTTCTCCTACCATATCTATTGTGTTATATTCTCCTACATTATTTTACGATTTCTACAAACTTCAAAGTGTTTTCTTTCCAATGTTACCAATTATATGCATATCCTGGCTTCAGAGCCTGAGCAACAGGCAATTTACTTTGGGCTCGTCATTCAGGCGGAAATGGAGAAGACGAGATCTGAAACAGTCAGTCAACCTGTCAAGCTATAACAGCCAGTAGTGTTCTGTGTCCTGGGACTAGAATAGTGTTGTTGTTCTCTGGGCTCTAATAGCTGTTTTAATTATAGTGTTGTTGTGATGTGTGTCTCAACCCTCCCCAGTCCCAGACCTTCCGGCTGCTGTGGAGTTGCTCTTTTCTTAGGCAGACTGTTAATGTGCTGACAGAAGGACAAAGGGCTGAAAAATATGTTCACACACACACTGGCCTCAGAGACAACTTGGCCAACTTGGTTGGAGATTGAGTATAGGAATGTATGCCATGCTGGCACCCAGAGTTCCAAGACAGTTTGTCTACATTCTAGTTAGAATGTAAATTAGAATATTGTTGTTTTGTTTGATGCCAACATGGAAGGTAGTTTGCCAGACACTGTACTGTATACTGAATCTATAGGCCTGCTGTAGCTCTGTCAAACCCTAGTTCACTGCTGCTACTGCTCAATATTTCTGTCTCAAACTGAATCTCTTTGCCACGTTCATACAATAGATCTCTGTATTGCGTTTGGAATTTTGATGTTGACCATTGAGTTTGAGTTTGAGTTTGAGTTTATTTTTATTGCACATTAATGTGCACATTAATCAACACATCAGCACATTAATCAACATTTCAGTAAAAGTGCCGGTTTTAGCCAACCGGCTAATTTTCAACCGCAGTCCCTGGGCAGGTTATTAAAAACAATTACAATATAGACAATAGCAACATAGAACAAGCAAGACATAGCATACAGACAGAGCAACATAGGACAAGCAAGACATAGCATACAGACAGAGCAACATAGGACAAGCAAGACGTAGCATACAGACAGAGCAGCATAAAACAAAAAGCAGCAAGACAAAATTCATAAAAGCAACAAAGTGTTTCCACACCTCACAAGCTACAGACAACAGACAACATGGAGTGGCAACACACAGCTAGGGACCATGTTCACAAATCTGATTGACCTTTAGCCATGTCTTCAAGCATTTTGTGAAAGTGTGATATGTGGTGCAGTTATGTGTGTCTGATGGCAGTGTATTCCAGACATGGGAAGCTCTCACAGAGAATGCAGATTTACTAAAGGTGCTTTTCCTTAGGGGAACTATACAGTCACCTCTCATGGCAGACCTTGTGGATCTGCTGCCATATGTCTGGGTTTTCTGTTTAACAAAAATATTGAGTGGAGGGGGAGCCAGGCCATTGAGGATCATGAATACAAGACATGCGTCGGTGTATTGCACAAGATTTTCCCAACTCAAGAGCTCATGCTTTCTAAGGATGTGACAATGATGATGGCTATTGGGCTTCCTATCAAGCACTTTGAGAGCCTGTTTGTAGACAGACTGAATAGGTTTTAATGTTGTACAGCAAGCTTGGGCCCAACTAGTCAAGCAGTATGTTAAGTGGGGGAGTATCATAGATTTGAAGTACAGTTTTGCTACCTCTGTAGTCAAACAATTTCGTATAAATCGGAAATTAGCTAGGTTGAATTTGGTTATTTGAATTACCTTTTTCACATGCTTTTTAAAGGAGAGGTTGGAATCAAGTATGATGCCAAGGTACTTAAAATCGGATACCACCTGGAGCTTCTCCCCTGACACATAGACATCTGGCTCAGTAGCATCTGTTGCCCTCTTTGTGAAGAACATGCAAACAGTTTTTTTCACATTGAGATGCAAACACGAGTCACTGAGCCACTTTGTAACCTGGACCATTACAGTAGTGAGTTCTTGTGCAGCTTGTTGTTTGCTCTTTGCATGCACATATATCACTGTATCATCTGCATACATTTGAACTTCAGACCCAGTACAGACAGAAGGCAGATCATTCATTGTTGACCGTTCATACAATAGATCTTTGTATTGCGTTTGGAATTTTGTTGTTGACCGTTCTCTACCGTCGTTGACTGTTCTCGACCGTTGTTGAGCGCTGTTGACAGCGTTCTCCCTAAACCGTGCAAGTTGACAGAGGCAGAAGGTTTCTGGAGGGCTTTCACTAAGAAGACTAATTACCTTAAAGTCAACATTTGCATGATTGAGCAAATCAATGCTTTATGTTTCTATCTTCTACTGATTAGGATGTAACACTAGCTACTCTGGAACCTCGTTAGGCACTCCCTAGCCTCATCGAGAACCAGGCTTCCCTAATCAGAAAGCCTGTTGAAGTCAATGGCAGAAAGTAGCTAAAAAGGGGAGTAAATCAAGCGTAAATCAGTGACGCCTCGCAATGTGCCAAACCAATCAAATGCCTTGCTTAGACGGAGAGGAGTTTTAATGCCTTCATCGACTCAGTTGTGTGTATAGAGCACAGTTCTGGCAAAACAGAATTCAGTTTTTCTTGCAGGTTTTCTTCCATTTTCTGCAATGTTACAAACCATCATATCCTACCCGATCTGAAAACAGTGACGAACATAACATCCTTTCTACGGGCATGTGGGAGGGGTTCTTCAAATGTAACATCCCCCCAAAAATGTAGTCACTGGAGGCAGAACACTGTAGCCATTTAGGCTAATACAAAATTCTCCAGAACTCCAAATGAGGCCTGCCAACAATGTCATTTTGAGGTATGGCTACACGAGATAAGGCACTCCCTTCCTCCCTATGTCTCTCTGTGACAGCGGCCAGCCAGTACCAGAGGCAGTATTCCTCACATATATACCAAGTACTTAGGGGTTTCTGGTTGAGGAGTTTGAGGTCCAAGGTCTATATGTAACTGACAGAATGGGTACTATGTCTACAAAATTACATGTTTTGAACTAGGTACATAGAAACAAACCATTTTATGGCTCAACTTACCTGCACCCCGTTTAGGACACATCAGATGTGTTTCCGCGTCCTTTTAGCTCAGTAGCTGATCATATTTGTCTTATTTATCTCTGTTGACTTGTGATGTAACAAGATAATGCACAATATAATAACATATAATAATTTATATTATAGTCCTACTTCCATATGCATCTCGTAAAGCTTGACAGGTTGACTGACTGTTTCAGATCTCGTTTATCAATAGAAATTGTCTGAATGGTACATTGTCAAGGTCAAAACAGCAACAAGAAGAAAAGCTGGTCGCTCTAGATAAATAATTTCAAAGGAACGACCTGGCAAGTCTTGTCATTCGACACATCGTGTCAACGGCCTCACCAAGACTAAAACAACCATAAGTACAGGTGTGTGATCTCAAACTGTTCCACCACTCACACACACCCCCGGTGCAGTGGTCAAACCGGTCCTGCACACACTAACACAGCGAGCCGTGTGTGTGTGTGTGTGTGTGTGTTTCCCAGGATCCCCTACACACCCAAACACATTTGGGGCAGGACTCAGGAGGAGAGTCAGTGATCAGGAGAAAAACACTCCCTCCTATGTTGTTGTGACTCATTGACTGTGAGGGCCATGGCACGGCAGCTCCTGCTAGCTAGCTAGGGGGTTTAATTAGATTAAAGTCGACTTGGCAGTTGCTGGTTTGCATGATTTCTACAGTAAGCAGTTTGGTCTGGCAACTGTAGCAAAATACCCTTCCATATAGAAACAGTGGCAGGTCAATTAGATAGTGTGTTAGGCATGATTGTCAAAGTAATCAAATGTAATATTTGTGCAAAAAAGGTCAAATGATTTAAATCAATATCCAGTTGTGAGTCATGCTTGGTAAAGAGCAAAGTCTTTTCCAGGCCTGGTGAATCACTGAGGCCAAGGATCTGGTGAATCACTGAGGCCAAGGATCTGGTGAATCACTGAGGCCAAGGATCTGGTGAATCACTGAAGCTGGACTGGATGACCATGATGACCACTGCCTATCTCCAAGCCATCCTCCCTTATCTTTCTTCTCTCCTTCTTCTCATCCTCTCTCCTCAATGTGTGTGTGCGTGTATACATGTGTGCGTGTGTACATGCGTGCGCATATGTGTGTGTGCGAGTGTGTTTGTGTGTGATGAGAGTGTTTCTGTCAGGTTGTTATTTGTGAAGCTCTATACTTATTCTTGGCTGTTTAATTATAGCCTGGACCTAGAGAACAGTCATCCGTGCTGAGAAGAGATCGACAGAGTGTGTGTGATGTGAGTGCATGTGAGTGTGGGTGTGTCTATGTCTGGAGCCTTATCGTCTCTTGATATCGAACTCTTCCTACCTCCCCCAATCTTCAACATAACCCTACCATCCTCCTCCTCCATCCAGCTCTACGAGACCCACTGGTTCCCTTATTTCTACAAGTCAATATTTTAATACTGCACGCAAAATCTGCTTTGAAATCATTTCTACATCCTTAATCATAACCACAGAATATCAGAATCAAATTTTACTGGTGGGGTAAATAAGATGTTACAATAGTGTGATTGTATTTTAACATAAATAAAACAAATGTTTTATTTTATTATACAGTGCCTTGCGAAAGTATTCGGCCCCCTTGAACTTTGTGACCTTTTGCCACATTTCAGGCTTCAAACATAAAGATATAAAACTGTATTTTTTTGTGAAGAATCAACAACAAGTGGGACACAATCATGAAGTGGAACGACATTTATTGGATATTTCAAACTTTTTTAACAAATCAAAAACTGAAAAATTGGGCGTGCAAAATTATTCAGCCCCCTTAAGTTAATACTTTGTAGCGCCACCTTTTGCTGCGATTACAGCTGTAAGTCGCTTGGGGTATGTCTCTATCAGTTTTGCACATTGAGAGACTGAAATTGTTACCCATTCCTCCTTGCAAAACAGCTCGAGCTCAGTGAGGTTGGATGGAGAGCATTTGTGAACAGCAGTTTTCAGTTCTTTCCACAGATTCTCGATTGTATTCAGGTCTGGAC